>NW_019524961.1:1491879-1586053 GCF_002814215.2 Seriola lalandi dorsalis | reverse complement strand
CAAATCAGTGAGGACGTAACTTCTGCAAATTAGCATTAGTTGAGATGAATGCTAATACAATGGTTATGGTTATATTCTGTAATATACAATACTACTTTATCTACACAATATTGTATTTTTACCACTGGCAATGTTACAAGGTTTATAATGCAATGTAATATTTTTGTTAAGCATTCAAATTCAGCACATTTCAGTGCCATTACAAGACAAAATACTGAGTTGTTACATGATTGCATCTTCTATTTTAACAAAAAAATTTTTTTTTAATATTCTGTTTTACAACATCTAATGACATCTCTGTCTCCTAGGGGACTTGAGATAATCTGTCTGGATGATACTCAGCAACCATCCTCTTTCCTCAGTTTAACACTATTTGTCTCAACAATCATCTTCATTTTTCATGCAAGTGATATGTATTACTTTTGTTTTTACTTTAAGATCATTTGGTTTAAAAACTCCCAACAAAAATGAACAAGACAAGCTCATCCATACATCAATCAGTTTATTAAAACAAAACATTAAATAATAAACATATTTACATGCAATGAAAATATATGACCTGTCAAATTACACAATGTGAAGTTGTGAAAGATATTGGTAAGCCTAATATACAAAAAGATGCAGTTGTGGAGGGGCCGACTTTGCTCTCCATCAAGCGTTATTGCAGTCAAAAGTCTGTAAGAAGAACCTGCACTGGGATCTTTTGCAGCCATGGTTTCTTCAACAGTTTTCAGCCATAGGCGTATTTGTCTGTTACAGTTTTATCATTTGGAGTCATCTGTCCACTCAGCTTCATTAAGAGCTTCACAATAAGGCCAGCCTGTAAAGAAATAATGAACACTTGAGAGACAATATTTTCATACTTTCAATTGCCGTTTTTCATTTTATCACATACA
Organism: Seriola lalandi dorsalis; assembly: GCF_002814215.2. Taxonomy (NCBI): domain Eukaryota; kingdom Metazoa; phylum Chordata; class Actinopteri; order Carangiformes; family Carangidae; genus Seriola; species Seriola lalandi. The sequence goes on along the minus strand of NW_019524961.1, from coordinate 1,585,157 downwards.
AAAAATTTTCAAAATAAATTTGAACGCCTTGAATTTGGAAATATCCTTGAGTAGTTACCTGTTTTGTGTGCACAATGAAGTTAATTTTGTTGTCACCGCTGTGTATCTGGAAGTACTGGTCAGCATGTCCAAGCTGCCACATGAATGTGCCATATTCTAAACTGATGAGAAGGACCTAGGAGTGCAGAGATTTAACAAATTATCATATTAACAGTGCACAGCATGTTCAATTAATACACAAAACGAGACTAAAAAAGGACACCCATATACAATATTATCACGTATTACTCTCCATTCCAAATAGATCAAGCCTATTGATGGGGTTTAAATTGTTGAAATCATAGACTATAACCAGTAACTGAGATATTCCGTCTTAAACTAAACATAAGGGAACAGTTTGACACAAAATACAGCTGTATAGCCCCCTGCAGACACAACAGACATATTCAAAATCATCTGACAAACCACATCGATCACTTTGAACTTCTGTCCCCTTGAGTTTAAATCAGATCACAGAGGAAAATTTGGCATTCAGCTTAAGTTTGAAATACGGCATGTTACCTTGGTCTCCATGTTCATGAGGTGCAACCCCTTCGTGTTGACCCCGACATAGACACGGATGACTTTGTGGTTGCTGGCACTGGCCTTGGTGTAGACCTGGCCTGTAAAGAAAGCTGCTCCATAGGTCGGGATGTCCCAGCAGTTCTGCAGGAAGAGTCGCTGCAGGTGGTGCATCTCTTTGCTCACCCCCTCACTGGTGCTCAGGGCCTGTCGGAGCAGGAGGGAAAAAAGGCATTGAGTCACCTCAGGGAGTAGTTGAGTTTCATTTGAAGAGTGAAAAGAATTTTTACAATGAAAAAACTGAGCGTACTTTGTATTCATGAAGAATCCTGTTGGTCCAGTGGTACGCTTTGCTTTTCACCTTTGATATCGGCACAATAGATTTTAGATTTTCCTCACTGTTGAAAGTAAAACAGAGAAAAGCAGCTCATTCCTTTGTACACCAATCAGGCAGAGTTCGAGTCATTTCTGCACTGTAAAATCACAGTGTTTAAACTGAATTAATGTCTTGTGAATATTATTCATGCAATTCCTTAATAGTACTTAAGCCTGACATACCGCAGATGAAAAGTTTTATATCAGTGCTAAATGTATTTAAGCATAAACATAATTTGAAAACAGTCTTTTACTTGAGGAATCCTTGCTTGTGCTTCTTGCTCTCATAGTTGCCGTAGATGATCTGCAGGAGGAGGCTGGCCAGAGTGATCAGCTTGCTGTCTGGAGCAGGAAAGAAGCCCTTCAGGAGGCAGTGACGCGCTTCGTCGAACAGGATAAGGATGGCCAGCGGATCATCCACCTGGAACAAGACAGTATGTACCAGAATGACGACTTTCTACGTAACATAAACACCATATATTGAAATTAGTTGCCTCTTGTAAAATGTGTGCTACCTTTTTCTCAATTTCAAGTGGCAGGCGGACATCCCTGCGGAGAAAGAGCTGAGGTGTCTCCCTTTGGGGATCCAGCACTGTCAGGTCTGTCACAATTTCGGTCCAGATCCGCAGGTGCTGAAGGGGCTTATGGTACGGCTTCAGCTGAAGGTCTGACACATAACACACACACACACACCAATATTTTCTCTTGTAGTGTTTGGTTGTGGTTGGTGTCATAGCCTTTGGATGAATGTAAGAGCACTTTCAGAACTCGTGTTTAAATTGTGGACTCACGGAGGTTCTCGGAGCAGATCCAGATGGTAAAGTACTGCTGGGTGTCCTGAGAAAGACGCATGCCCTCCATGATCTGCTGTACCGTTGTGTTGTTGCCGTGCTTTAGCTCCACAGAGCGATAAGAGCCGTCCATGCGGTAGATACGCACCTTCTCATACTGTGGAAAACACACACAGACATCATAAACAAAACCAAGTGAAACAGCGTAGCCCTATGTTATTAAAAACTAGTTTTGAAAAAATTCACCTTGACCTGTGTTTGAGGAAACAGCGCCATCTAGTGACACATGTATTTAACTGCCATGGAAACACGTCAAAGACATTGAATAAATGTCAAAAACTGATTTTTCACTTTCCTCCATGAGCACAACAACATGTGCACACTCCTGCATCCTTTTCATTTATGTAAGCGAATAATATATATAAGTCATCCGGGCATAACTATTCCTATAGAACAGTTTGAAGCACGTGTGCAGATACTAAGGCATAAATATGAATGAAAAAGCCTGACATATCATCAGCAAAAAACGAAAACAAAGTCTTGCAGAAGCTGCAAGGAATCACTTTCAACATGAAAACTGTAACAGCTGGATATGGCTGACGAAGGCACACACTGCCGTGAGATAGTTGCCATGTTTCCAATATAAACGGAGTAATCGGTGTCTGATGTGCGACTCACAGGTTTGCTGCTGGCTTGCTGCAGAAGCTTCACCGACTCCTCCCATTCGTTCTGTTTGTTCTCCTCACACACTTGTAGAGGTGATCTCTTCTGTTGGTCTTCTATATGCTGTTGGTAATATTTTCTATTTATTGTCTTCCTATTGTAGCTGTCATGAGATTTACTATGGTGAATCATGATACACATACATGTGTGTGGTAATTTCCAGTATCAAGCAATTTACAATTAAACTTCTAAAATCTCACACAGACCAGTATAAACAATATCAAATATTCAATACGTCAAACTGTAAACACATTATTGTTGTAAACTGTGTCAACACTGGGAGAAGGCCCTCTGCTTATCATGATGTTTATATTAAGGACAATTTTTTTCAATTCAAGCAAATCAAATCAAATAAAATACTAAAGTAGTTAAGGTAAGCAGTCACACTGTTTTGCTGTTTTTTCCAGTTTCTATAATGGATATAATGTTGTTGTATGTTAACGGGTTAAAGAAAGACATTATTCCTGATGGACAGTAGTGCATGTTGCTGTAGTATTGACACCAATGTAATGTTGAAATTATAAGAGCCATTTGATAATCATCCACCGCAGCTTTGGGGAAAAAGAAGAGGAGTAAAGTCTAAAGACAAGACAAGAATCACATTTCCTACCCGGTCGATCTCAGGGTGCTGCAGGAGGAGTTGCACTATCTCTGCGTGGCCACCTCTGGCCGCAAAGTGCAGAGGGGAGCTGAGCTGGCCGTTCAGCAGGTTCGGATTACAGTTACCCTTCTCCAGCAGAAGCTCGGTTGCTTTGACTTTACCGTGCCTGGATGGAACCAAACAAATACAACTCATCATTAACAGGACCAAACAAAGTCCAAGGACAAAAAAAAAGACATACAGATGCTGCAGACTTCATCAGGCAGCGAGACAAGTGTCAGACTCACCAGCACGCATAGTGAATAGGAGCCCAGTGGTCACTGTCCAGCTGCTTGACTGAGAAACCGCTTTCCAGAAGCTTAGAGAGCAGATCTGTGTCTCCTTCACAGGCACTGCGGTGGAGAGGAAAGTCGTCCACCCACTGGCGCTCCCTGCAGAAACAGGGGAAGTTTGTGTTGCGTATCTGTCTAACAGCATTTTATCACTCAGATTTCGTGCAAAAAGAAGAAATACAAAGACACAAAGGAGAGTAGAGGTTGTCAGCAGATGGCAGTAACGACAGTGTTGTTTGTTAAGAAGTGAGAACTCCTCACTTGTCTTCTGTCACACAGTTGGGGCCATGTTGCCACTTTTCCCTCTTGGGGATCTGGATCTTAGAGTAGTCCGGGGCTCCCAGCCCAAAGTACGGATTGATGATAACTTTGTCCACCTGTTAAAAAGTACAGATAGATTTTGAGAGTTTATATAATTAAGAAAAATCATCTTCATTTAAAATTTCCAAAATTATTACAGCCAAGACACTATCTTTGAGGCATCCCATCTGATCAATCAGTGACATCACATATCCATCAAGTTTCTTGCCTTTCAAGTCTCTTCTGGTATAAAATGAAATCCAACAGATGTTCTAATACAGAAACATCTCCCTTCCCAAATACCTCTTTCTAAACGCCACCTTAAAGTATGATGAGGGCTCTCACCCGGTTGGTGTACTGCAGATCGGAGCCGTAGAGTGGGTTGAGGATGCACATGTCTGCCTTCTCCAGTGACATCATCTTGCTCTTGATCTCCAGGGCAGTGTAGCCCATGTGCAGACCCTCATCACTCAGTTTGCCCTCGCTGCCGTAGGCCGGGTTGCTGACGTTGGTCTTCACCCGCTCTACGGGTGCTGGCCGGAACAGAGCGGGGATGGCGTGAGGTACGGTGTGCTGCTCTGCTAACCATCTGTGGAAGTCAAAGAGGAAAAGTTAAAGCTGCATACCTGTGCCATTTACTTGCAAAAGGAAGAGCATGTTTTCAAACATATCCTCACTTGTCTAAGGACAGGAGCATCTTGGAGGTGATGGAGCAGAAGTGAGCGCTGGTCTCACTGCACACCCGCATGATGTCCTGGAAGCAGTAGAAGCTTGGGCTCCCGGCGCTGTAGACAAGCTTGCTGTTGTCTGTTCGGAAGGACTCATTAATGTACAATATGTGCAGTTTTAAACTGTGTTTTACAAAAATTCCCAGTTGTAATCTCAATTTACAAGATACTGTTTTGTGCTCACCTTTAACACTGACTGGCACGACAAAAAGTGAGGCCTCTTTTCCTTCATTGGCTCCATCAAGAGGAAATTTCTTCATGTGCACCACACGTTTTCCTGCAAACCAAAACTGTGTTTAGAACAGTGGTTTCTAAGCCTCTAAAAACTATTTAAATCAGATAGTCTGAGAAGGTAATGTCACCCTTTGGTTGAACTGAATGCAACTCATATACATGCAGCTGGTGACATGGGGTCATGAATTAGTCATTGCTTCACTTAGGGGATCACAAGGCAAAGAAGTTACTGCAGTGAACCGCTGGTTTACATGTAGTCTTAAACTCATTTACTCATTTTAAAAAGTAGAAATATGCATGAATGCCACAAATGTCTGAGACTCACCTATGAAGCCTTGATTGTTGGATATCGGTCTGATTGTTTCATCAACATAATCCAATATGGATTTGGATTTGTCTCCTCCTGCTTGGATTTTTGTTGCCAGGAGGACTTTCTTTCTTTTCTTCTCCTTCCCTTCCAACGGCACTTCAATCAACAGGATCTGTACAGGCATCAGATGAAACAAGCAGTGTTTTTATTCATGATATTATATGTTACATTTTAGATTGCCTTTGTCTGCTTTGGACTAGATGTTGAGGAGAGCAGGTGATCAAGTGTCAGATAGCACATTTACCTCGTAGGCTTTGGCTCTGTACTCCTTTGAGCTCAGGCTGACTTGACTCTTTGGCCGAATGACAGCTACAAACACATCCTCGAGGCAGTCTTCGTTGCCCATCGTGCCAACTTTTCCTCAGTCCCGACAAAGCATCCTACACAAAGGCCAAATGCTGTGCAGAGGCATGCCTGACAGAAGATCACAGATGGAGAACATGTCATCAAAACAAACATTTAATTCTGACTGGACTGATATCCAGCATGTGCACATTGCGGTTAGAGCTGGGCAAAAACAAATATCATAATAGTTTTCAATCACTAATAGAAGATCAGTAGTTCTTGAGATGTTGATGCTTTCATACAGTATGTTGGCAGATCTGAACCAGTTACTGGTGTCAGAGACAATATATCTAATGTTGAAGCACTTCTCTGGTTGAATTTTGGCAAATGTGAGGATGTTCTGTTTTTATCTTTTTATATGATGATATTTGTTTAGTATTTATTTCTCATTTCACTTAGTTAGAAGGACCAGTTGAATGCAATTTTAAAAAAAAAACAGAAGAAATAACATTTGATAAAACTTAATGTTATAATAAATTACAATTAAACAATATAATTATCAAAGATGTTTAAATGTACCTTTGTTCTTGGCCTTTGCTACTGCTATAGTAAAAATCACTCAGTGGCAGAGAAACTAACTGCAATTGCAGGCCATGATCAGAGACACTCAACATAGTTACTCACACCAGCATTTATATTTATGGCCTTTTATGCATAATGTATAAAGCATATACAACCAACTGTGACACTTGATATTGTGAAGTGTTATGCTGATAGGGCGTCAACTCAGTTATTTTCATTACTGATTACTCTGCCTACTATTTTCTCGTTTCATAGTTTTAGTTTTGATTAACAGTTGCTGATTAATTGAATCAATCGACTTATCAGTTCAACTCTGATGCTTTATAACTGTGGTAATAACACTTGATAATACGTTACAGAGACTCAGCAACAAGGCAGTCTGAACGTTATATGCGTTAAAGTGAAAGTACTGCACCCAAATGTACAGAAGTAGAGAAATAAATAAAATAAAACAGACAACAGGCGAGTAAACCACACCTCGGTTGGCTGTATGAAATATCTTAACAACGGAATATGTTGATAAACGCGTTTAAATCTTAAAGGTAAAATAATTTTCATAATCATTAGATCAAAAATCAACTTGTTGAATTTGAAGGAAAGTCACGCCCCGGAAACCAAATTCTCTGTTGTCTTTAAACAGTTATTACACCAAGTCTTTTACATACTGTGTTTTACATTACACCTCGTGCTGCCGGATCTATCCAGGGTTCATATATGTTCTTCTCCACAACAACCAGGATCAACTTTTACCACTGAACCAGCAGCTGTAGCCGGGATGCTGCTAACTCACATCATCATCGCCTTTCCGCCCGTTGAGCAGCGGAAACTTACCGAAGTCGACGTGACTTGTCCTCAGACAGAGCAAACACCGCCTCTCCCCGCCTTCAGACGGTGTTGCTGGGTTAGGTTGATCAGTCCGCAGCCGGGACGCTGCTCCGGGTGAACTTCCACAGCAGATTTATGTTAAAATTGTTCGCAGGCCTTTAATTTGGGGCAGGGCTGCAGAAACAAACAGAGGAATCACGTTACGTTTCGTTACAGCAGCTCCGGCTGGAAAACAGAGGACTCTGGCGGTGAGGGGGACTCAGTGCGGGCTGCACAGCAACACAGCAACACAGCAACACAGCAACACAGCAACACAGCAACACAGCATTATGCATAGACCTAGAACCAGTGGAGGTGTTCGTACTCGTCTGTATGTGTTTAATTGTAGAAGCACAGCTCATATTCCATCACTTATGAAACACACCCATTTCTATGGAGGCCCAAAGTGTTCAGTATTAAAGGAACAAATAGTCCTTGATGAAAAACACAATGACATGAATGAAAGCAGACAACATATCACTTAAATCATGAAATGATTAAATTGATGTCTAAAAAACAACTTACAGTTATGAAATACTATTTCATCCCTCATCCTGAAGGACGGAGGATTTGGCTTAAATTTTATGTTATTTTTTATTTTGTCAGATGTTTTTATTCTACAAATTGCCTTCTTCCAAATTCAGTTTTTATTTCACAGAATCATTTACCTTCAAAGATAGTACTATTAATCAATACTGACACTTTTTTCAAACTCTTCATTAAAGAATGTGTTTTATGGCTGCGCTTTTTCATGAAATGGAAATACTCCAAATGTTTGCACCTCATTTTGGATGCATTTTCCCAAAATTCAGCCTGACTTTCAAACTCAGTATTTGGTAACTTTGGAAACTTTGGGATCTCTGTTAGAATTTAAATTAATGCTTTGGAGGTTTGAACAATGTTTGGCATCACAGCATGAGGTTGTACTGACAGGAATCTCATGCAGGTCAGGGACTAATGACATCATATGACATTATCTTTTATTACCATGATTGCCCTTCGTCATTGTCTTATGATGATTTGGCATTCTAGCATTTGACCTCTGCAGGTTAGCTCAAGTTAATTGTTTCTCTGGTATTACTTTCAAATATTTTCAACCAATGTAATAAGAGCTGGTTTTTCTAGAAGAGGCGGGGTTGTGTGTGCTGCGTTGATACATAGTATTAATACATTTTGAACACAGAGTTGTGCCCGCAAATGTACAATTTATACATTTTAATTGAAACGATTGTATAAAACTTCATCATTTATTGGCATGTACCACTAAGCAGCTGAAACATACAGTGGTCCTTTTTGAAACAAAAAATAACATACAATGTCGATGCAATAACTAAATGCTGCAATACATATATCAGCTGCAGCTCGTGTGCACAAACGCAAACATGACTTTGGTTTATATATATTTGTAATATAATTTGTCTTTTTTATTGGTCCACAGCTGAGAGTACAGATGTGTTCCCTGTGATGTTGCCTTCAAACCCAGAGGATGTCCTCTCTCTCTGTCGGTCCACATTCAGGATGACTTGTCTTTGTCTTTGCACTGACTGAGCACCTCCTGCATCTTCTTCTGGATGTCCTCCACCCTCTTAGACCACTTCTCCCGCACCTCATCTTCATCATCCTCTGTAACAGCTGTGTAGCCCATGAGAGCGATGAGGCCCATGTGGAATAGGTGGGAGATGTGTGAACAGCGGTACTCCATGATCTCGCGGTCGCCATCGCAGTTTTCCAGATACACCTTCAGCAGGGGTTTTCCAAACACAGAGTTTGTACCCATAACACCACGGTAGTACACGTCCAGGCTCATGTCACTCTTGTCTCTCTCGTATATCTTCTCAAAGGTCTCCATGTAGCGCTGGGAGTTGTCTGGATCTTTCTTCACCTGCGCCACCATGCTGTTGAAGGCAGTGTACTGGTGCTTGATGTACTCTTCATACTTGCCATAGGTTTCGTTTACCTCGTCGATGCGAATCTGCCTCAGGCATAGTTGGTTCTTTTGCGAGATGCTCTCTAGCTTGGTGTGGATTGCCTGGAAGTCCTTGTCCAGAGCATGGCCCTCCTCGTCAATCAGGCCCTTGCGAGCCACGCCAACCAGGGAGGAGACGATGCCAAAGATGGGGTCGATGGAGGAGGCAAATGAGGACACCTTCTCGACGCAGCACAGCACCTTGGCTGCAGTTTTCTTGATCTGTCCTGCATCAGCCATCACTGTTCTTCTGCCAATTTAAGGTCCACACAATGTGAGTCTGGAGGCTGTAGAGATAAAACAAAACAAAAAAACAGGCACCATATGTTATGTAAAACTGAATCCATACTCTGCATAGTACCCCAGCATCGGACCACAACCTTTCTAGATATAGTAAACAAGAGCTTAAACTCACAACTAAGTCACAGAGAGTCAAATATTGCTTCTTCTTGCATTATCCTAAAAAGTAAGTTAGGGCTAACTCTGAGGTTACTGAGCCTGCAGCCCACATGTCACCAGCTGCTGCATGTATGCCGTATTGCAAAAGGTGTCATCTTACACTCTAATGTTACTAGCAACAGGTCGCCCACATGGGGGTCTGTGTTGTCTAATGAGACACACAGAGCTTCAATGTGTGAGCAGAGGAGGATACTAGAGCTGGAAGTCAAGAATATTTTCATTATTGATGAGACTTATCATTGTTTTTTTGATTGAGCAGAAAATATCAGATATATATATATATATATATCAATATAAATCAGAATAGAGTAAAATATGACCAACACAATTTGCCAAAGCCCACATTTACATATTGAAATAACTTGTTTTGTTTTACTAATAGTCTGAAACACAATATACTTATTTAAATATCATAGACAACTAAGAAGACCAACAAATATTCTGGAAATTATGAATTTTTAGCACCACAGACCCAAACCCAACTGTAACTGATTTATCCTCATAGCTTTGATATTACTCATCCATCTCAATGTTGTCCAGCTGGAAAAATAACTCAGGAACAACAGTGGGTGTGTCGTCATTTGTAGTAACACAAAAAAGACTGGAAATAAACAAATGGTCGTGATCTTCAGTCTATCATCTTTAACAGTGCAAATAAACTTCAGTAGCTATTTGGCAACTGTAACTTTAACTTTAACTCGAGATGTGCTGCTGTTTTGTTTCAAGCTTGTTTCTCATTTCCTGATTTCTATCCAAGCACACATTTGAATACTCAATCATTCACTCACTTCACTTTCATTTCATCATTTCCAGCTGACTAAGATATCACCCATAATCCAAATATCCTTCAGAGCTGAGATTACAAAGCACTTACGCAGCAGATGTTTACTCACCAGAGATAAAACTGTTGGTATCCCTCTGTCTACTGAAATCGTCTGGCTTTCCTTTCCACCATTTTCCTTCCTAGTCAGAAGAGGGGCCGCCCCCTTCATGCCAAATAAGGGAGCAAACACAAGGAAGTGACTCATGCATGCCCTGTGCTGATTGGATGAGGGGAGCTCTTCCAGCTGCACTCCAGCTCCAACCACAGGCTGCAACACAGCTACTGAATGACAGGGTAGCCTTTTCATTGTGTTGTTGTAATTGTAGGTCCCCACGCCTTCCACACCAGTATCGGTGACCAAATACCACAGATCATGATCAGGAATCAGTAGTGAAAGAGAATGTCAGAATGTAGTATCAGGAAACACAATCTTTATATCTGAGCATCACTGGCAATGCAGTGAGTTCATTTAATTTCCAATTAGAATTGATAAATAGTAAAGACTGTTACATTTGATAAAGTCTTTAAGCGGCTACACTCACAGAGCGCACAGATGTAAAGGATGAAGATATATTTTATCACTTATGTCAGCTGGTATCAAGACAAGCAGATTTGGTTTAGTTTACCAGCATTTTAAAATACAGTGGAGATAAATTTAGTTTGCTGTGCTCACAGCATTAAAAATTAACAGCTACAACTTGTATTGTGCCTGTCTACCTCAATGGAGAAAGCACTTTAAAATTTGTCATTCACTCATTCACATAATCTTTTCAAAATAAAACATGGAAACAATGTTGATAGAACGACCAAGCAACAAGGTCATACTGTGCAACTCAAGTGCACAAGTAAATATCAACAAGGCATTAAATATAGCAAAGAATATTTTAAAAAATTCAACAGCAACATCTCTTGTATTTATATTAATTAATTACAAAATGAAAGATGTGATGGTCTAAATTATGTTTCTCAGCCTTCTTTGTCTTCTTGACTCTTAAAAAGTATCAGAATCAGCCTTTAAAATTCTCAGCATGTAATTTGTGCATAATTGTAAAATTCACTCTCCTCCTCTGATCATTAAAGCACCTGGACTCTCTGACATGTGACAGTTGGAGAAGCACAGGTGTAAATAATGAAATGAATGATGGTGAAATTTCATGTAGCAGCTTAAGTTTCAGGGTCCTGGCATTTGTTCATGCTGGCTCCCTGTCACACAGTCACACAGCACTAGGACACACAGAGCCATTGTTAATGTGAGCAGTAACACTTGTGCTGTGTTTCCTCGTATGTTTAAAGTTAAAAGGTAAAACGTCTTCCGTGGAAAAAGATATCGTCGCAGTTCATCTCCCACATGGTGTCAGACTCGAACTAGGACAAGACCCAAATGCACGACTCAAAAGACGAAAGTTCAACTAAATGATATTTATTGACAAAGTACAACAGAAAATCTCTCTCAGAGAGGAAAAAACAGCAAACGCCAGAGAACAAAAAATCACTCGGTGAGGAAACAACAAAGTAACAAAATAACAAAATAACAAAATAACATGACTAAGCACAAAGTAGCAAAGTAACAACACTAGAGTTGAGACTAAATGAGAGACAAAACAAAGTAATAAAGTACACAGCCTGAATTGACAAAGACTTGCAGCGTGGGGCCGGGAGGTTCATGAACAAAAACAAGACGAACTGGCACAGAACAAAGGGAAACACAGGCAGATCTACACAAGGTAATGGGGAACAGGTGGAAACAATCAGGGCGGGGAAGACAATCAGACCAACGGCAGACACCAGGAGGAAGGGCAAGATACCTGAAACGAGAGGAGAGTCAAATGTCAAAATAAAACAGGAAGCGACGAGACAACATAGACACAAGACAGAAAACTGAACACAACCAGACACAGATCATGACACATGGCATGCTGAGAGTGTCAAAGTGTCAAGAGTTTTTTTTTCTGGAGGATGACTTTATTGTAAGAAAGGCCTCTATGAAGTTCAACATATTCTTTTTGTTTAATTCAGTATTTTTGTGGTGCTGACAGTAAAAATCAACTCTTAATTTATACTCAACTCTTAAATTTATAACTTAATACTATACTATACTGCTCTCTGGCTTTGCCCCATAGGGTTATGTCATATCCTTGACTAATGTCAAGAATGACACACACAGAAAACAGGAAGCTGTTTTCTGTGGGTGTCTGTGGTAGAGGTATGTTGACCTTAATGACCTTGCATCTTGTTCGTCTTCCTCTTGCCTCTTGTGAATAATCTGTTCCCATGTTACATTACATTAAAATACTATTTGATTCTTCACTAGAGGCTTCAAGAACAAACAATTAACAGCCCGCTGTAGATGAATTTATCTTAATCTGTTGTTTGCTTTTAATAAAACAATGTGTGAATTGTTGATGTAACCATAATATGCTTATAACTAAGTGACTTTTTTATCAAACTTGCTGTGCAACGTTACAGAAGAACAGACTGAACTTATGATATTGTTTGAAGGCCACCTGGGGAAAAACAACTCCTTATGTGTTAGACATCCCGGAACAGAAGTAAGACAAAAAACGAGGAATAGAGTAGGGTATTGTTTCTCTTTGTGTGAATCTCTCACAGATCCACCGCCACGAGGGCTGTCCCGCGTAGGAGAGTCATATAACACGGGGTGAAACAAAACAGAGAACACGTGGAGGAGCAAAACAAGAAGACAGCGGCATGGACCGATAAGAAGAGACTCAACCCACATTGTATCACTTTTTTCTATGTGAGAATATGAAAGACGGGGTCAGGAAGAGGTAGAGTGTCAGACTTCGTGATCTGGCAACACTGCATGTTGTTGTCATGGAGACATAGTTTGGCCCAGAGCTCTGTAACGATCTCCTTTTTCTAATGCTATTTTGCTGTTAGCTTTAATAAATGCTGGGATTTGAACTTTGAATGAGTGTCCTGTTTCCTTCATCAAACCAACAGGCGAGTTCAGGTGACGAACTCAACACCGCATAATATTTTTTCTGTGTCAGATTTATTAACAGTATAGGTGATACACGGACAAACACTTACCATCAGTTTTATTTTATAGAATTGTTGAATGTTTGCAATGATTTGGCAAATGGTTAAGTATAACACCAAACACCAATGTTGCCTTTAACCTGGATTCACCTGGCCTGATTATTTTTTAAAAATTGCAGGAATGTCAGGAATATTTTTGTATACTCTGTGTATACAACCTGTATTTACAGCTAACCAAATATTCAACAGGACAAGGACAAGCCTGTTGTGTAATGTTTGACCTCCCACATAGTGATATGAGACAAAATGGGAAAACATCTGCAGATTTTTCCAAGTACTATACTCTCTCTCTCTCTCTCTCTCTCTCTCTCTCTCTCTCTCTCTCTCTCTCTCTCTCTCTCTCACACACACACACACACCAGTCACACTCTCCCTGACCCCTCAAAGCTCAGGACCTCAAGCTCCCTCTGCCTGTGTCCTATGAGGGGTCAGACTGTGCTGAGGTGAAGGAATCTGTGGCATACTCGTCCAAAAATGTTAATTTCAAGCATATTTGTCATAATGATTTCGTTCATGCAGTGCTGTCTTGCATTTTCTCTGATCCAGTAGGCGTCTGGCAGATAGACTGTTCTCATAAATACAGTACATATTTTGCTGCTTCTTGCACTACATTATCAGGTGATTTTCTCTTTTATCACCCATCAATCCTCTGATTCAACACTTGTAATACAATTGTGTTTAACAGATTTGTGCATATTAGTTGCTGCCAGGTTTCAGGAAAAGGTAACGAACATCCAGCTTGATGACAATTAATCAGTGGTGGAAAGATTTTCCACCACTGACGGGTAGGAACATTTGGTAGGAAATGTTTACTGATAGGTAAGAGCCAAGAAAGTTTTTTGCAGGGACATTTGTTGGATGATGTCGACCTGGTCAGATCAGATATGTGGATGTGAATGTGGCTATCAGTTCTTTTGTAACAACTGAGATAAGAGTGTTCTGGGAAGAAGGGTCTATCAGGCCAGATTTGGTGTTGTTTTGTTCCTGTTTTGAGTTTTTAAAAGAGAGATGATTTTTGTGTTAGAGTGGGATGTCACTTGCACATTTACTGAGTGTTGTGTGTAACTGTACCCTCTGTGCGCACGTTGAAAAACTGCACCACAGCGTGACAGAGGGAAATTTACCTTTTCCTCCATAACATTCATCTGACAGCCAACGTTACTAGTTCATTTCTAGTACTAGTTTCATCATCAAGATTTTACATAAAAGAACACAGTACATTATTAAAGATGAAGCTGGTGCTTCTCAACCTTGAGAGAGCGAGCTGATCCCTGATCCCTGGGTTGGGAACCATTAGACTAAACTACCTCTATACTAACTTTATATAAAGTAGTTAATATAGTGACCTCAGCTACAACAGTAACACCCTTACTACAGTACACAGTGATGCATCAGTATTAACTAAAAGTGTTGAATGTAATAAAATAAATAACCACAAGGGCCATTTTGCTGTAGAATGAATACTTTTACTTTTGGTAGTTAAAGTACGTTTCTCTGATAATACTTATGTACTTTTACAAAAGTAAGATTTTGAACTTTGACTGCAATGATATATTTTAATATTGCGATATTAGTACATTTACTTCAGTTAATGATCCATGTGCTTTCTCCACCACTGCAATCAATACTATACATTTCTTAGTGCAACAAATACAAAAAATACATAATTTTCTCATCTGACAAACTAATGTCTTATAACTTCATGGATTTTGTGCATTTGTATCACTGCTACAGTGTAAAAAGCCGTATTGCATTGATTGCCATCATGGTGCTTGCCAGTTAAGTTTTTGTGGCAGCTAATTTATACTTTAATATATAAGACATGTTATATATTAGGGTTGGGGCCTTCAGTAGGTTTGGTACGTTGTCATGGTTGCTGTAGTGGATTTTAGCCTGAGAACAGAGAGAAACTGGAGCACACCGATCAGCTTGCAGTGTCTAGTTTGTAGGAAAACATATGTACAGCAACAGAAGTGCAAGTTGATCTGTATGATCTTGTTTCACACCTTTCTGAAAATCAAGCTTTGTCTTAGAGGCAACAGATGCCCTTGCTGGATGACGTGATAATGTTTTCTTGTGATGCTCCAGAGATGAAAAAGCTTCCATACAAACTACATCAATTTGTGTTTTTTTTTTTAACACCAGGATCAAGTCAAACACCTTGAATTTCCCCTCAATCACCAGATACACAATTTTGTACATAACACCTTGTTTTGTGTCTTATGTCATTTAATTTGTTTTATTCATTTAATATTATTCTTTTTGGTTCTGCACGTCCAGAACCTCATGTTGGATTGTGTCATTTGTTTATCTACTGTTCTGTGTTGCATGTAGGTTGTTTATGACCAAACCAATTGAATCTCTATATAAACTTCAGGACTTACTTATATCACGTAATTAGCTGTTCTGAAGACATAATATACTCTTCCTCCTTTTTACTTAATATTCTCTCTTTTGGTTGTTTCTTTTATTTTGTCCACCTCTTATAATTTGATTAAAACTGTGGGCAGTCACAGTGAGCCAGACCAAAAGTCAAAAAATGTTTACTTTTTTTTTTTTCTGAAAATAGCATTTTGTATGCAAAAATATGTTTGTAGACCTTAGTATATTCAATTTTTAAAGTTGAAAGTTTTCTCTGTTGGAATTCTTATATCAATATTGGGCCTATTTTTGGTGCTTTCACTAACTGATAAGAAACACTGTGGGAAATCACTCAGCTGCAGTTTATACACATGGGCCCCCCCATGTAAGAAATCATTTAAAAGTTTTCAGATTCTTTCTACTAAAATAATAAACCAGGGCAAAAAGTCAGAAAGTGGAGTCTAGGCATCATTTTGCAGTGGCCTGATTCATTTTTTCCTACTCCTTGTCTTGATTTGAAAACAGGAAAACATTGTTTCAGTCTATGATGCAATGTGTTTCTGAACCGCGATAAATGAGGGACGTGACCAGATGAATACCCTCGCACACACACCACACCCTCACGCACAAACACACCCCTCTACTCGCACCCCAGCATGCTAACATAGAGCTCAGCTCCTCTGTGGTATTTCCCACAATAACATCCCGGGTCGACACACCAACTCTGTCATTTTGTCTCTGACCCCTCCGCTGCTCTCTCTGTCCCTTTTTCTGTCCGTCATCTCCAGGCACCCGGACCAGTCTGAGGACGAACACCTCCTGGTTACAGGTAGGAACCGGAGCAAACCAGAGCAGCACATGAACACATCAGCAGGTCTGACACAGCAGCAATGGATGGTTTGGTTCAGTTTTGGGATTAGAAAGCTTTAAGCCTGCCATTGAATTTGCCTGGAGGGGTGAGCTGAGGTCGACCTCCTGGACCGGGATTGAATTGTTTCCACTGTTTGTTTGGTTTTTTATATTGGCTGAAATACCTTCATGCTGGGAGAGGGCTTTTTTCTTTTTCTTTTTTTTTATAAGTATGCAGGTGCATAGTTGCCTGGGAGAGAAATAGAGTTGAGGGGAAATTGAGTTTTATTTCAGGCACTTTAATTTAACTAAGCATCCTGTAATCAGGAGTGCAGAGGTCAAAGTCAGGGAGAGAGAAAGACTCAGCGATATTTATCAATTGAGTAAAGGGTTCAAAAGTTTTGTTTGTATTAGCCCTATGACACTAGCAAGCATATGATGTGTTTACAATAATTTCTCAGGTGATTGTTAACATCTTGGTTGTGTCGCATCAACTTTTAGTCAGGAAAATACTCCATAGCAGTAGAATGATTTTAAAAAAACCTGAAGGATTCATTCAGTCAGTCTGAACAGGTGAAGTGTGACTGAAGTTGTATTATTCTTGTCTTTACCTCTGATGATCATAGACCCTTGATCAGACGTGAGAAATCATCATGATTAACATCAGAGGACGCCCAGTGAAAATGCAGAAGATGTTCACTGAGCTGATGGTCCTTCTGGGGTGAGTGTGTTGAAATCATGCCACAGATGGATCAACAGACTGATTTCCAGTGTAATATCTATTCCCATTTTAGGTTTGAATTCAATTCAGCAAAACTTTATCCCCGCACAAGCAATTGTTCTAAGAACATCTCCACCCAGATCAGCAAACACACTCACACAATGAATAAGAAAAGAAAGAAA
This sequence comes from Seriola lalandi dorsalis, assembly GCF_002814215.2. Taxonomy (NCBI): domain Eukaryota; kingdom Metazoa; phylum Chordata; class Actinopteri; order Carangiformes; family Carangidae; genus Seriola; species Seriola lalandi. The sequence goes on along the minus strand of NW_019524961.1, from coordinate 1,567,987 downwards.
AAATACTGTTGATCACAAATGCAGAGACCAATCAAAGGTTTAAAACAAAAAAAAAAATACACAAATACATTTATAAATAGATATATCCAAAAATGTCCAAAAAAACCAAAAGTAATGAAATTGTAGAAAAGCAATAATTTCCCATGAAAAATGATCCATTTTTAGAATCTGTAGCACATTATTGGCTGGACCGCAACAGCAGGGCCAGCCCTAATGTCCCTGACTGACTGAGTGATGATATTTCCACTATTCGTCAGCCGAGTGTCTTGTCACTGAGTTTGAGTCTCTGGATCAAACAGGTTCTATTTGTGAAGGACAAATAAATAATTGAATATGCAAATAAATGCAAAGGACACAGAAATAAATACATAAATGTAGATATCCAAAAATAAATAAATAAATGTAGAAATATAGAAATAGCCATTTTTATTACCAAAATGTTTTTATTTTGCATTCATTTTTGTATTTAATTTATTGATTTCTTATGATATGAAAACTTGCCAGGTGGCTGATGTTTAAAGGTTGATGCATTTACTGGACAAAATATGTTTCTGACAAACGTCTCCTACATTGTAGAGTCATTGGTTTGAGTTACAGTGCCATTCAGAGACCTGACTATGATGACACACCCAACCCGGAGTTCTTCAACCCGTCCTGGATGGCCAGTATTCCTGATGATCAGCCGCTGTCTGAGGTCACCATGCCTGGGACCCACAACACCATGGCTCTGTACGGCGGTGTGTATGCTGAATGCCAGACCTGGAGCCTGGCCTCTCAGCTCCAGGCAGGTGCTCGCTTTCTGGACATCCGTGTGCGCCACTTCAAGGGGAACCTCACCATCCATCATGGGGTGTCCTATCAGCGGGCGCACTTTGGCCATGTGCTGGAGGGTGTAGCTGACTTCCTACAAGAGTATCCCAGTGAGACTGTACTGATGCGTGTAAAGGAGGAGTTCAGTGAGACGAATGACATCTATGGTGCTGTGGTAGACTTCATCCACCGCTATGCTCACTGGGACCTGCTGTGGCACAGCCGGCTCGTGCCATCCATGGGAGAGGCCCGAGGGAAACTCATCATCTTGCAAGACTTTTCTGGGCCAGACTTGGGGATGCGCTATAGATCCCTGGACATAGCAGACAACTGGAAGGTATGAAAAGTTATGAATTGATATAAACTGCCTTTTTAAATGAATGCTCTTTATTGAATTTGATAGTTCTCACCCTTCTACCACGCCAACAGGCTACAACATTACATTTTAAGTGTGGAAAAAAAAAAAAATCTGAATTATAATTTTAGAAAAAAGATAAATACATGCAGAGATAATGTGTTGATACAGATCATTCACAAGATTTAATACCTGCACAAAACACCAATTTTTTTATTCCATTGACTGTGGTTTCCGTATTTACCTTAGGTTAGTAGACTTATGGTAAATTTGATTGTGTTTACTTTACATGACACATTACATCTTTCCACCACAAGGCATGACAAGGGACTTTTGGATTTTTTTCCTATGAATTAGGATAAGACGACAGACTGACAGGCAGGTGAATGCAACAGCATTGTAAATATTGGTAGAGCAGGCAGCCCACTCTGGTTTTACATTGAAAATTCCTGTAAAACATTCAATAGGTATAAGGTGAGCATTGCTTAAACCCAGAAGTTATGCAGATCAGGGCACAACCAAAGTGTGTGAGTTAGAGGAAATGCTTTTGAACTACAATTTTTGGGTGACTTAAAGTTTACTGCTCTATGTAGGTTCCCACACTTCTGCACGTGGAGGAGAAATGGCAAAGTGTCTATGAACATCTGGAGAACGCACCTGCAGGAGACCAGGCCCAGATCTTTCTCACCTACAGCAGTGGAGCTGGTGTGTTCGCGTACCCCAGAGCCGTCGCTCAGCGCATCAATGCACAACTGTACAACTACCTTAGGTCCAAGAAAGACCTGAACCAGCGCCTTGGAATCATATGCATGGACTTCCCTGCTGCTCCCATTATTCAAATGATCATTGACTTCCAACTAGAGTTCATGAAGAGCAGACAGGCCTTTAACTCAGTTCCTAGCAAGGCAAGTTTGAAATATACAATTTCTTCACTGAGAAAGAGGAGGAACAAAGATTTTGATATTAATATCTGAGTGAAAGTCAACCATGTATAGGGAACTGATCAATGACTGTACAATCAATAAGGTATCACTATGGACACCAAATACGGCAGTTGTAGCTTGGATGCAATAGTGAGGTGTAACTTTACTACCCTACTGTAATGAATATGATTTTAATTATTATAAAATTATACCTCAGATTGAACTTGTCATTGTGTCATTCACCATAGAAACAAAATAAAAATCACATCAAATTAATCAGAAGTGGCAATATGCAAAATTTTGTGCAGTAATTAACTGATGTGGGAGTGTATTACAATTGCTGTTTTCACACTTATTGTGAATATATGTCACTAGCCAGGTCATTGCGTACCCGTGGTAAAGCCCAGATAAGCCAAATAAATAACTATTTACCATTCTAGCTGGAGGAATGAACACCGGTCCAACACCTGGGACAGAGGTTTATTGACTTTGCAGGGGTCGCTGCCAGGTTGTGTGGCTTTGCGTCTCTTTGAACGGCCATCAGGAGTTGTGTTTGAGCCAGGGTGGATGGAAGGAGTGACATTTCATTGTCACAGGGTGGCAGTGTGGCTGCAGGGGTGCTTAGCACCAGACTGTGTCGGTACTAACATCCTGTACTGGCTCAATAGGGAGGTGTGTCAACCTTGTGTGTCACAAACCCACAACTGTCACACTGCTGTTTCGCTATGATTTGCTGCAATTGAGCTACATTGTTATTGAAGCAGAAAGCTAATTTCACTATGTGTTTATTACCTTTGCTTGGTTCACTGTTACTTTTAAAAGCAGTGTTTTTTTTTATTCATTTTATTCAACACTTTTAAGAGGGCACTCTGCAAATTTTACAAGTTAAAGGGGAACTCTGCTGATTTTATACATCAAAGTGTGTTCACAAGTATTGGGGAGTACTACTGCACATGTGAAAAAAAGTTGCATAAATCGTTTTGTGGCTCCAGAGGGAGCTGCACAAAATCTGATGTCCCTTGAGTCAGCATTGGTTGGGGCAGAGGACTATAAGTTTGACAATAAACAAAATCTGGGGGTATAGAGTCAGCAAGAAGTGAGTTAACCAGACCTCTGTTGTCTGCTCCTCATCTCTGCTAGAGGCTAACAACTTGAATTTACATTAGCTGCTGCTAACATAGCATTTCTGAATCTCCAACCTATATAATATTGCATGATATTCAAATAAAACCACCTAGTAACACTTTATTATTCACAAAGAAAACCAAAACCAGCAATAAGCAGGTACACTGAGTTTTAAGTGTGCAACTGCTCTACAGTAAATAATAGATGACATATAAGACATGGGATGAAATTGCAAACTGTGTATTAACCACACTGATAGAAGCTGATAACACAGATCTTCCTGACTGTGAATTGTGAATGCATGTGCATCACCAAGTCTGTCCTGTGCTACATTACTTTGACTGAGCCCTCATGCTGCACCATGCATTCCCATTGAGATGTACTGATTATGTCTTAAAATTCAAAATTTCAGAAAAAGTGGTCTGCAAGAGAAACAGGGTTTGGCTGGCTTAAAACACACTTTTCATGCAGATCATCTATATCAGATAACAATTTTTTCATCACATCCTCTTAGTAAGATGCAGAGAGTATTGCGAAACAATGCTCTGCCTTGAGGCAATGTGCCTTAACATCCTGCCAAAGCAGCAGAGGATGTTAACAAAGTGTCAACTAATGCAGGCTCATGCGTACTTCTACATTTAGTGAATACTGGAGTGTCTTTAAAGTGTCTCCATCCACAGCTGGACAGGTACAGTATAACACTGCTGCTGCAGCTTTCCTTGTTGATATATTATGATTTATAACTCCTTCTTTCTCTGCAGAAAACATGATCCCTTCTCCACAGGAGGATTTCAGGCCTCAAAGTGCCATTGCGATTTCAGCAATTGGTTAGAGTACTTTTCTCCATCATGTTCATGCCTTCATTTTTCATTATTTTTATATTGTATATTATTTATATTATTATACCCTCTCCCTTTTCCATGTAGTTGTGGTGAATATAATTTGGTGGATGATTATGATTGCAGCCATTGGATTGGGTAGGTGTATTATTTTGTGATTTTTGGCAGCAAGCAGTATGTTTTGGCATCTTATTCTTGAGCCAAATGTCAAATATTCACATTGTTGCTCTGCTGCATCACAGGGGCCATACATATCAAAAATTGTCCAATACAGCCCTACATCCCCATCTACCTGATGGTGTTGGGAGCTGTCAGCCTCGTCTCTTTTACTCTGACCTACACCAAGAGCACCTGGAAAGATGGCGTTATCTTCATCCTGAGCTCGGTCTGCGTGGCCCTTCTGCACCTCTTCACTTTCTGCTGGTTCATCGCAGGTTTGAGAAACTGTCAGAAAGATGTTACGTCTCTCCAGATTCTAAATTCTTGTATGAAATCAGGCAGTGATGGAAATTGAATTTGTGCAAGAATTTTACAATTTGCTTGAATATTCGCATTTCATGCTACTTTATACTTCTATTCCACTATAGTTCAATGGAAACAGTAAATAAAATAATTCAAATTAGGCTTAAAATGTCACCAGTGAAAACATTTCCTTCAGTTTGACAGTTCTGAACGTTTTGCAGCTAAAGTATGTGATAAGAAGAGATGAGAAGAGAGGAAGATAATTGAAATAGCTGAGTAATAATTAAATTAAAGTAATCGGTTCATTTAATAAATATCATTCTTCGATCACATCATACATAGACTCATGAAATGTTACATGAATATCAACTGTGCATATTTTAAGATGTTTTTAATCTTGATTGTCATTTATTTAGTCGTGATTTTAAGGTTAAAGAGAAATACTTAAGATTTGAAAGGAAGACTCGAAGTTTTAAGTTTTAAGGGGCTTTAAAGTTTTTAGGGCAGATTTTAGGGCCAGGATCACCAATATCAATACCAACATTGATAAAAGCAGCTAATGTACTATTATATAAGGGAGAGAAATATGTTTATATGATCTATGATGTGAATGCATCATTAATATGCTACTTCTAAATATATTTTAGTCGCCATCAAATAATTTGCCAGACATGAGGCTGGTCTTAGTAAAAATGCATTGTCTAATATGTGCTTTCTGTTCCTTGTAGGCACTGTCTGGGTTTATTCTGTATATCCTCCCAGCTACGAACCAGGAAAACAGTACTGCCATAAGACACCCTTCCAGTTTGCCTTTGTTGTCACCACCTTGGTGTGGGTGTGTGTGACTCTCCTGTTCACCTGTGGCTGTTGCTTCGGTTTACTGGCCTGCTGTAAGACTGTGAGGGCAGGACGTCGCTTGATACCCAACCGCAATACTTTCTATGGTGGGACAGGTTATTTTGAAGAACCCATTGCTAGTGATGTGTAATTTAAATCCTTGTTTGTGGCTTCACAATAGGTTTTAGAGAAGTGAAAATTTTCCTGATCCTGATTCTCCCCCTACTGTTGAGGGTTATTTTTATTTTTTGTGGTAGTTTTTCTAGTCAGGTGCAATATATGAAAGGATCAAATGTAAGACCTGCTGAAACATCATATCACTTTCACACAACAGCACTGTCATTTACAGTATGTGTATAAAAATAACTATCTATTGTCCATAAAACTGGTGTTTTTGATGAGTCACCAAAGGACTGTCTGGTCCCTGCCACCAGTAATTATATGGCATGAGATGAACATATTTTTGCTTGAGGTGAAGGCTTGAATAAAGAAACGCTGGCTTTTTAATTTGTGTCTTTATCTTATGCTTTAATAATGATTACCTGCAAAATAATACAGGAACAGCTTTAATCATGAACCAAAAAAGTCACTTGATAATATGAAAAGCCGTCCATGGTGTTACTGTGTACTAACACACTGGAATACACTTTTGCATCACTTCAGCAAGGTGAGATGTTTAATCAGTGGAGATAAAAAAAAACATTAAAAAATGTAAAAAAAATAAAATAATAAAAAAAAAAATTCAGCTCATTGAATGCATCCTGGTGCATTTTACGTAACATTTTATTCATGATGTGTGAAAAATGCAATTACAAACTGTTTACTGTGGAACAATAAAAGAAAATAAAATGAAAGAAAGGCGGAGTTATTTTAGATTTAATTGTATTGTTACATCAAGTTTCTAAAGATTATGATATTTTCCAAGTGAGGACTTTCATTTCAGGATTCTTTCGGGACTACTATTGGAGCAGGTGGGGTCCTTTTACGTCACTAAAAAACCGACGCTCGTTAGCTTTAGCTAGCGTACACGCTGCGGTGACTCGAGCGGTGACCGAGGGATAAATGAATGGTTGTGTCGGCTGTACAGAGACTGTGATAAAAACATTTTAGAAAGTTGTCCGGATTAAACAGTTGAAGGCAGTTGTCTGCGGTGTTGACTGAACATGTGGAGCTCAGGCCGCCGCGTCCTTCAGGATCTGCTCAGCCAGACTGCTGTCAGGAGTTTGTCTCTGACTCCTGCTCAGGTTAGCGTCTCTGCACATTTCAATTAAATATCACACAGCTGTCACTCTTTAACACTGATCTGACCTAGGCCTGTCTGCCAAGCAGTACCATAACATCTTGCAGTAAATACTAAATTACTACTTATATCTTCGCCAGTGTTACCTTGTTCTTAAAGTTATATAATAAAACCGGAGGACAGAGACTGAACTAAAACAAGGTCTATGCTTCCAAACTCTTCTTCTCTCATTGCATTTATAGTCGTAATATAATATACCTTGCATTATTTATACTTTTTTCTTTAGCTTTTATTGTTTTTATATGCAAAATAAAATGGGCTCAGGCAAATATTACAAATTACATTACAAATCAAATGAAATAAATATATATGTATACACACTCAGTTGTCAGTTTATGGGGAACACCGAGCTAAAACTAATGCAGTCTAATACAACAGTCGCGTAATAGATCCTCCTTCATTAAGGACATAATGTTTAGTTTTTGCTGAAACTGTTGAGGTGTTGATCCAGCTGCATGATCATTCAAAGTCATTGTTTTTTCTACTGTTGAATTGTACTTATTTGAATTACTTTGACCAACCCATTTATGTCAACGAATCTCTGTTTAATGCAATACAGTTCAACAAAAGCACAAACTGCGGCCTCCAATATAATTATACAGTTGAATCAACGGCTCTCTACAACAATTAAAACAAAACAAAAAAGTGTTCGTGTATTTGGTTGTGTTGTGGGTATTAGCAACACACGTGTTCTCAAACTGATGAATATGTTTTCTGAATTTGTTTGTGTTTTGTCTATTTCATGTGTTTTCTTAAGTTGCAGTGTGTTGAGCTCTCAGGGCCACCGTAATTGACTCTAGGCCTTAGTTGATTTGTTAGGACTTGCATACAACTGTATACTCAAAGCTACTAAGGAGATAAATACAGAGGACATTGTACAGACAGACAGATGGATGGATTACCTACAACAGATACATATATTAAAACCAGATGTATTGGTATTATTATAATCAGTATGCCCTAGTCATAGGATTTCATAAAAACCTTTTATTGGCTTGTCGGTATATGAACTGGATGTTTATTTTATGATCTACAATCTGAGTGCATGGATTAATGTGTGTAGTGCTGTCTTCTTTTATTTCCTGTTTTCATTTTACAATATTGATCTTACATATCCTAAACCAGAAGATCCTAATCTCCTCAAAGGAAGTTAGCATGCATTTACTTTCAGATGGACTGATGCACTTTATCATCTAGTCACAAGTGTTAACTAAATATCACTGATACTTTTTAGTGCTTAGATTTTGGAACTGGAATTATTGTGATTTTCTTCCCTGCAGCATGTCACCTAATGCAACTTTTAATGTAGTACCAGAATGATTGATGCTGTTTAACAAAAACAACTTTATTAAAATGGGCATATCTGAAACACAACAACAGTAAAGGACCCACAGAATTGACATATACTGAACATCTGCACAGGCTCAGATTTTAATGTCTGGGTGCTTGATGTTTCCACAGAATACAGTGGTGGTGGAGCGATGGTGGCAGGTCCCCTTGTCAAAAGCAGGCAGCCCGCCGAGGCTTCACCCTCGAAGACACAGAATCTACAAGGTGGTTGAAGACACCAAAAACGCTCCCAAGAAGAATATGGAGCTCATTCTGACTCAGACGGTACCAAGTGAGTATCATCACTGCATTAAACAGATCAGATAAACCTAAATTACTAACTGAAGTGACCCATCATGGATTTATTTAGGGACTTAGAATCAATATAGAGTCAATATATGAAGGGATGATGACCTTGAAGTTTCGTTTTTTTTTCCTGGTTTGTTCTGACAGAGCTCGGTGGGCGAGGAGAGACTGTGTTTGTGAAAAAATCAGTTGCCAGGAATAAGCTGCTGCCCGAAGGTCTCGCTGTGTATCCATCACAGGAGAACAAAGCGATGTTTGCTGAGGAGTTAAGAGTGTGTACTGCTTTATAATGTTTGTACGTAGCTGCACATATTAGTCTGCAGAGTTTAGCTATTCATCATTGCCACATTCTTTTACTCACAGCTTCTGCGCGAGGGGAGGCCAGAGGACAGGATTCAAACCCGCACTGGACAACTGGTGAGTGTTCGTATTTCACTTTTCAAAGACCGTCTTAATGCCTGGCTCTCAGTCTCAGTGTAAGGAACGACGGACCCAACAGCTGTCAGTTTTTTGACAAAGGTTTCCTGGTGTTTTTACAGACAGTGGAGTTCCTTAAACGCTCCAAGCTGAAGATCAACAAAATGCCCTCTGAAGAATTCCAGCTCACTAAAGAGAGCGTTTGCAGACAGCTTTTCAGGAAGGTATGTCAATCTCTCTAATCCTCATTTTCCTCTCTATTTCCCATATTACACACGATTCAGTCAAAACACTGAGAAATGTGCTACTTGACATTAAGTAAGTGCTTCTGTAATTGTTTTGACTTTAACGAAAACCTTTTCTTAGCTGGGAGTTGTTGTTCCACCTCATGCACTGAGTCTTCCATTTGAGCCAATCAAGGACTTGGGTGATTACTGGTGTGAAGTAACGGTAAGAAATGTTTATTTTTCAGTGCATCATATGCATGTAGCTCCAAATTATAGATGCCTTTTAGTAGTTAAAAACTGATTCGGAACAACTGACAAATAGTTCAAATGTTGCAGATAAGCATTTATTACATGTGGGTGATGCATGTTGCAAGAAATAAAAAAATAAAAAATTATGTCCTTGAAAAATTCTGCAACCTCATAAAACAAAGACTTAATGTTTCCTTGGAGTTTTATTAATTTTTCACCCAGGAAGCACCTGTTTTGTGTCACACCTGACTGAAGCTGCATGGAAGTTAAAAAATAGTGGCAAGTTTGGCTGTTCTACTAGAATGTTTATCCTTAATATTTTTATCCTCCAGGTTAATGGAATAAACACAGTTCGCATCCCTTTGTCACTGGTGCCATATGAAGACCAATCTGCAAGGTACCAGCAGCAGTTGAAAAGACAAAAGCAGCAGCAGACAGCTTCAGACATTTCAGAAGCCGCTGATGAAGAGGAAGCAGTTGTGAAGGCCGTTTCTGATGCAGCAGTGGAGGCTGGTAAAGACTCTGTGAGTCAAGTTAGTGAAGCTTCAGCCTCAGGAGGAGCTTCTGCCGCTGAGGAAACAACAGCCTCAGCTACACCGACAACTCAAGACACAACAGCACCACCAAGTGACAGGCCGAAAAAAGATTAAAGGACTCCAAATGAAGACATCCACACAACTACAGTGGATTCTGTTTACCTATAATACACAATACACGCATAGAAACTGTTTGGGTTCAATTATTAAAAGGATTTTCATCTACACAGAAGTCAACACAACCCCTCTCCTGTCACTTAAATCAGTGTATCCTTCTGATGGTTGTCGATATACCATTAAACAATAATGTAGTGATATGTAAGTTGTTTTTTTTTTTTTCTAATTTTAGGACCACTGTAAATACAGTGTTATTTAATATTGTGGAAAATAAAAGGTTATGTTTCCTCAGTAGGCTGACCACAATGTTTAAAAAATGCTATGGGAGGAAAATGCAGTGTTGTGTTGGGGAATTATGTTCATCATGTTAATTATAGTGGGATAAACTGATTGTTTTTATTATTTTACTTCATCTGCATCATTGTGATACTAGTAATAATAAAAAACTGCCCAGTGGCCTTTAAAGGTGCGGAGCCAGGAAAGGAAAAGATTTATTGATGAAGTTTAACTGCACAACACTCATAAACAAAAGAATAAGGTAAACACAAAAAGGTCTTTCCCAGCGTTGCCTAACTAACTTAACATTAGGAGCCCCCCACCCCTCCAATCTGCTCAGGTCACAGTACCATGGCATGTCTTACCAATCCTGTGTGTATGTGACTAATGATACATTAAAGAGATTTGCTAATTATAGAGAGCTTTAGAGCAAATGTTCTTTGTACTATCTTAAGGGAAATCAAGGGTAAGGTGCAACAATAAGAAAAATCCCGAGCTCACAAAGTAACCAGATGAAGCTCTGTAATTTATATTCCTGTCTCTGAGATATATTACACAAGCACTGCAGGTGATCTAAATATAACATTTCAAAGCAATCCTTGGACTGCTAGTATATTTAAGATATGTCTGCCAAACATCAGATTAGGCTTTGAGGCAGATCAGGTTGCGCACGTGTTGGTACAGTGAGCCACTACTGGTACCCAGCCATAGTTTACATGTGGAGCTCTTTGCGAAATCCAATGTATATGAAATAGTGCATGTAGTAGTAAGCTGGCCCATGAATTCACATTGCTACTCTTTAAGAACTAACAGAATACTGATGGAGGGTTTTCAACCTATTGCTTTGATAAAGTAAAAAGGAAAACATGGTAGACTTTACAATGATGTCAATGCCTCCATGAAAAGCCATTAAAAAAAGGCTTCTTTGCAGTGTGGGAGGATTTGAAGCAACACGCACCTTTGTGTCTAAAAGACTGAAGATACCTGCGATATTCTCCAGAGCTGGAGAGGGCGGCAGTATTTTGTTTCACTTCTGCACAGTTCATAGCATTTTCCCTTAACAAAAAGTATTCAGCTTATTCAAAACATTCTGGCACACCGGCTGTGGACAAGACATATACACAGATATTCCTGATTCATTATGGTGACAGAATTTGCCAAAAACTGGAGCAGGAGAAAGAAATATTGTAAAAGCCTCCTCTCAACCAGCTAAAATAAAACATCAGCTTCACATAAATGCATTCCCAATTTTGGGAATCTCATGGATCAGGGGCTCATCAATTCAGCAAAGACCCATTATTGGGATTTTTGCGTGATGTACTGAACCTGGAGGATGCACGCTGGATTCAACCAAGTGAAACTGAGGTAAAGTTCTTGTTTAATGATTTTTAAAAATCATATGGTTCTCTAGCCTGATCGTCACTAAAGAACTGAAATGCAGGTTTGGTTCTCTGGCAATTTATCAATAATAACCGGGGATAAATAATGGCCACTCAGATATGCACTTTTATGAGCAAATGCAACATGTTTGTTTCCCATTATCATTTTTATTTTTCATTACAAAGTTGTTGATTCAACATATAAATATTATTGTGTGTATGTATGTATGTATGTATGTATGTATATGTGTCAGAGCTTTCTCATGACTCCAGTTATTTTGTCATTATCAACATTTACTGATATTTGTTTGATTGCAAGAGAACCAAGCCTTTTAAATAGGGACGTCACGTACATCATTCATTCATACATCAATGTCCACGATCATATGAACAGGAATAACACATATTCAAAAGGGAAAAAAATAATTGTAATGGCCACTTCAGGGTCACATTACATCCTCTCTGCCACTGACTAACCAAAGGTATCTTAAAAACACCTTTACACTATTATTTATAGTTATAGTGCCGGTTTAGAAAATAAGTGAAATAATGTTTATTCATGATAAACTACAGTCAAAGGAGAGTTTAATGGCTGTAACTGGATTTTCAATGTGGAAGTAACACCTTATCAAACAGGACCAAAACAACTATTGAATATTAACAGTTCAACACAAATGCAGGATGGAGGAAAAGAGGAAAAATCTGTATTAAGGTATCTATACTGTTCTTCCCCAAACACAACCTTCCGTTTGTTTGGGAAATCTGGAAAGCTCTACTCTACTTTCTGATGCAGGGTTTTCACATGTCACCAAGAGTCCGCAGCGTGACATTTAGAAACCGTATTTGGCCTGGGTCTGCCGGCGTGATAGCTTGTTATCTGCCCAGCTGTTCTTCAGCTCCAGCTCACGTTCCTTTGCCTGTGTAAGAAGAAATGAAGTAAATCTTGGTAAGATTTTGCAAAACTAAATGCTGTACAAATAATGCCTTTCAGCAAGGTAAACAAAGATTTAAAAACACACTACTATTTGGCAAATGTAACCAATTTTTCAAAGAAAAAGAGACAACCCAGTGTCTAATCTGTTATTATTAAATTCCATGTGCTATAATTTGGAAATGCTTGAGGCCACAGACATAAAGGGGAAAACCTGATGAGCCGAAACCCTGAGTGCAAGTATGAGCTCTGAATGACAACCAGTGCAGCAATGCAAATAATCCCCACCCTGTGTGCTTGTTCAAACACTTACCATCCGAGGTGTATACAAATAACATATTGTGTGATACAACAACACCCAACATTACTCAATGAACAGACAAATTCTCTGAAATTCTCTCTGAGTTAAACAAGCAAGGTTAAGAGAAATTCATCTACTTTTATAGGTATAGTTTGATTGCCTTGAAGTTTTTCGCAGCCTACGTAGAAAAACCACAGGCATACAGTAGTCAAAACAAGGCTTGAGGTTTGCGCTGCACAAACAGGCATGGCAGCCAAAAATATGGAGCTGGATGTGTGCGGACATGTCACAATGGGAATACAGACTCCTGGTATTTTGGTAGAGAAACTCTTGACTTCCACCCTGCTCTGTATCTCCTTAAAAACCTGCTGGAAATTTCCAAATTTTCTAAAACAGTCTTGCACTATGGCTACTCTGACTTTTCACCAGATAATTAACAGGAAAAAAAACACCAAAAACTCTGGACAGACAGATAATAAAATTATTTTGGTGGTCCAAGATAAGCTGACCAAAAAGTGAAATTTTAAATATTAGGTGTAGTCCTTAAAAGGCCCGAACTACATGGAAAAATCAGTGCAGACATGAATACATGATGAAATTTATATAACAGAAATGCAGAAAGTAGAATTTAAGTTTAGCAGCATTCACCTGGTGAATGAGATATGTTATCTGGTGCTTGCGCCGCTGTTGTCCTGTAGGTTGTTCTCCTTTTTTCTGCAGTAAAAAAAGAGAAAAAGTAGCCACAGTTACATTACAACACAAAAGTATTCCTGCTTATAATTAGTTGACAGTCCTGTGTGTGTGCTAGCTTATGTGTCCACCCAGTGAAACCTTCATGCATATCTTGTTTCTTTGCCTAACTGAAAAAACTCATGTAAGAGATGTGAAAATATTTGGCTTACATGGTTTTTTTTTGTTGTTTTTTTTTTTTTTTTTATATGTTTGACTTTTATATCTTTGGCATGAAATCATTCTTCATCATTCTTGTAACAGCTTAGTAAACATCAAGTCCATTTGCATTTTGTAGTTTGGTAGAAACCTCAAAAGTCAAATTACCAAAGCCATTTCCTTTATGCCTTTACATGTTCCCAGTCTAAACTGGGTATTAATCAGTAGTAAGCAAAAGTAAACAACATCTTGCCCCTGTTCAATGAAACAAGCCTTGTGCAAATGAGCAAAAACATCAACATAAAACTGAAGCAACCTAACACCCAGTCCTGTCAGTTCTGGGCCTGCACATGCAAAACACCCCCATGTGACAGAGATCAGGTCACCTTGCTGAAGGACTGGCGGGTCTGTTTCTCTTCTGTCATGTTCTTGGTCATCCACTGCTGGTTGCCACTGAGCTGGTCATCTCCCTTGATTTCCAGAAACTTCACCTCCTCTTTGCCTCTGTTTCTTTTCCCCTGCAGCCGCATGAACTGAAATAAATGAAAAAAGGCTCTTTGAGTCACACTGTTGCAGCCCCATTTCACATTTTTCTCAATTAGGGGATGTTTTTGAACTTAAATTGAGGGAATGAAACAGACAAACACAAGCTTAACAACACATCAGATGACAGCTGCAACATTAAAAACAGTTAATGGAAAGTGTGGAGTAGTATGACATCTACAAAAAAATAATTTGGGGAAAAAGGAGCTCTTCTTCTTACCGCTTCATCATCAAACATGGCAGAGTGGCCAGGCTCTTCAGCCTCCTCCGACAATCCGGGGTTAGGATCTTGGTAATATGACTCATTATAGTATTCCTGCCCAAGTAGAAAAAAAAAAGTTTGTGCGGTCACTCACATGGTGATCGTTCTCTTCAGTATGAATGCTTGAGGATTCAGAGGCTAAGCTTTGTATGTGGCTCTGTAGCCTTTAAGTGTCTTTATGTTGTATCATTAATGCATGTGACTGTGCGCTTGTGTCTCATTTCCATCCTTGCTGTATATCTGTGGTATGTGAATAGATAATGTGCGAGAGCATGCATGCCTCAGCAGTCGTGGTTTCCATGGCTACACTCAGATCTTATCACGAGACTGTTCATATGACAATTCAGCTCTTCCTAGAGGACATGGCCAGCCTTATTTTTTAACAATTCATTTAAACATCTTTATATAGAGGTAACACAAGTGGAAAAGAGCGTGTAATCTGAGTACAAAGCCATTCAGATGACAAGTCAGGTCATAAGGTTATAAGAAACTGTATAAATCAAGGTTACCTGAGGGAAAGCTTCTGGGCCTGTCATGGGCTGCTGATATTGAGAATATTGACCTCCCCATGCACCAGCTCCCTCGTGGTTCCCCCCAAAGTCAAGAGGGGCATCTGACTGACCAGGCTCATCAGCAGCTGCAATAGGAGGTGGCTCTGCAGGGGCTCCTGGCTCAGGATCTAAGCTTGGGATGACTGCAGGGAGGGGCTGGGAGCTTTCACCTAGGGAGAAGTAGTTCTGTGGGGTTATGTCATCCTCGTTATCCTGGTCATCAGCGGCTATTTGTCTAGCCAACTGCAGGGCGGCTGACTTTGCTGCAGCTTTGATAGCAGAGGGTGACGCACTAGAACCAAGCAGACCCTGAGCAGGCGTTCCAGGCTTGGGTCCTTTGGGTTCTTGCCTTTTGGTGAGTGCATGAGGAATCAGGGCTCTGTCAGTCTCTTTCACTGTCAGGTTTTTGGGTTGTGGCAGAAGGGCAGCCAGGCCTGAGCCTGCACCCTGAAGGAGACGAGATATGGATGGAAATGGGAAGTGTGAGTTCAGGAAATTACTTTACCATAATGGAATAGATTAATATATTCTGTGTCACTGGTTTCCTGTCTTTTTATGCATTTAGAACCTTATTAACAGAGTAGAAGAGTTGAGAAGAAAATCAGAGGAGAAACAAAAGAGGGAGGTAGAAGAGTTAAATCTAGGCTGGTATGGATACCATATACTGCTCTGTCTGCAGTGTGTGCTAGTGTGACATGCAAAACATTGTGGATGATAGTTAAACTCCAGTGTTTTATTAGTTAAAAACAAACACTTTATAATGTGTACAATCCTATAATGTGATTAAGAGAAGGTCAGATATGACAGCTGAATTACTGCTTTATTATCTGGGCTAGAGAGATGAGGGAACATTTTATTCTGTAACTTGTCACAGTAAGATTTGCTCACCTGAGGTTGTAGTTTCTTTTTTGCTGGTTCATCATCATCAGAGTCTGACTATGGACAAGAAATACATATATTCTGAATTACAACCTGATTACATACCACAGGAGCTGCAATATGTATATGCAAACGGTTGATCTGGCTCAGTACTCACATCGTGTCTCTGGATCTCTGGCACAGTGATCTTGACAGGCTCTGTTCGCTTCCTCGGCTTAGGCAGACTAGAAAGGAAGCCTCCTTTAGATGGTGGAGGATGTAGGTCATCGTTTGACGTGCTGTCCCCAGCTGAAGGGTTTGCTTTTGTCTCCTTTCTTGGTCCATCGTTTCCACCTGCAGATCCTGGCTTTTTAGGAGCAGGCAGGAGAGAGAAGAGCCCTCCTGCGCTGACTTTGCTCTCCGGTGCGGCAGAAGTGGAGGTTTCCTCGGAGTCACTATCATCACTGCTGCCATAGGCGACTAAAGACATGTTTGCTGATGTTATTAAAGATTATTAATCCGCAGTAGCTCGTGGACATGGATAACCACTTCCCCTTGATTTGTTCTCAAGAAGCCGTACTCACTCTGGCTTTCCGAGGATCTGGCTTCCACTAAAGGTACGATAAGCTTTGATCAATATAGCCACAGTGATAATGAAATAATTCCAGGTGGAGCTGTAGTATCATGGAAAGCACAGCAGGTTAAAAGAGGCCCTCACAGTGAGCTCATGAAATGAAAGGATTGTCCCAACTTCACAGCGCTAGCTAATGCTAGCTAGGCCGCCGCAGTAAACGATATTAGCTAACCGACCACTTCTTGCTTAGTCAAATTAAATTCGTCACAGAACTGTTATTGCACATCGGTTGATGCAGCGGGTATATTTTTAAACCACAAACCGGCGACTGTAGTGTGGTGTTACGCCAACAAATTCATCTAGTTAGTCCCTAGACTCCATCAAAACATTCGCCTCCATCATTCATGATTGAAAAAACGACAGTTGCGCAGCTTTCTGCGCAGCCATTTCTTATTCGTGTGTTCATTTTGATTTGTTACATAACTTACCGCCCCTAACGGACCGAGTGTGCAACATCAATTTACAGTATGAAAATGTCTCAGGAACCATTGGGTGAGCTATAATAGAACACACCGACTTTATGTCTTCAGTATTTTTATTTATTTGCTAGTTTTAGCAAATAACGCTCTACAACCAAAATTTACGCGTATATTATAATCTAATTTTAACCTTTTTAGACTGAAAATGTTAATATTTCACTACTTTTAGGACAACTTAATGTCAATCAAAGCTTTTATTTCGGGCAGTGAGGAGAGGGATTTGAAACACCATTTAGACCTACATGTCAGACAAAAGGATACAAACAAAGCAACAAAGGATATATTACAAAAAATATCTTTGAACAGTTAACTGACTAAATATAACACAAAAAATACAATAAATTATATTAAGTGATTAAAAACACTGTTTTTGGTTTTGGTTTCAATTTTTCTTAGTGTTTCTCCTTATTCTCTTCGTTGATACTGTATAGCCAAAAACGTGTATAATATGGCCAAAAGTATGTGTGTTTTGCTTTTATATACTATTCCGCTGTTTTTAATTATTTGGTTTGGGCCAAGCATAAAACTAAATTACTATTTGGGCAAAGGGGATAACTGCCCATGGCTCCAGTGCCTTAGGGCAGCGAAATTCCTTGGTTCATTATGTAGTGATTAGTTTGTGGTAATTTGTTGAATTAATAAATATAGACTGATATTGAAATGTTCTGACACTGCATTTTACTTAATCTTGAGCTCCTGTTGTGTAGTGTCCTCCTGTGTTAATATCCATACAAAGTTAGGGAAAATCAAGGGGCTGAATAGGCGCCAGTAGTTCATTTTTGCCATGGGGAACTCTAGTGAATTGGGACAGCCATGGCTAGCCTCTTAGTTCCAATTAAATTAGTTTCTATTTAAATTTCTAGGTCCAGGTCTTTCTGCGATGTAGAAAACCTGCACATAATTGGAGATTTATTTTCCCCAGATGCATCCTAGCAGGTTCATTCAGCCATGTAAATTAAGTTTTCCTTTAGGTGACAAAAGGTCAATATATTAGAGGAAAGCGTTTGTAAAAGTGAATTTCCCTCTCAATCAAACCGCATTCACATCATCAAGGTAATAGCTAATTTAGTGACTGCTCTTCTAAATTTGGTGCTGTTATTTTCTACATGAGAAATTCTCAGTAGGAGTCAACAGGGGCGCTAACTGTGCAACTTCATCAGGTACTGGGGGCGCGTCTGCGGAGGGAAGCGGGTTTCAATTTCAAACCCAAACAGTCCGAGGGACGAGCCAGTGCATTGTGGGATAACGTGTAAACCAGATAGTTACAGCATTTAAGTCTAATTTGTAACGTTATTTAAACACACACCAGAACGGTGTCGCTACTACCGACCGTGGTTACAGTCCACAGGATCCGCGAAAAAAAGTCGCCTGTCGCGTCTTCGCTCCAGTTTTCCGCGCCTGGTTTATTTGGATGACAAACCGACGCCTGGCTTGTTTGTTGCAGGTGCTGACCAATCCGGATTTTGTTTCACATTAAAACTACCACTGTGTTTTAATTACACATATCTGACATAGCAAGCCATTTCTTCAAGAAACATGCCGAGGTCCAACAGGCAAAAGGAATACAAACCTGGAGATCTTGTGTTTGCTAAAATGAAGGGGTACCCACACTGGCCTGCGAGGGTAAGCACACGACGTTAAATATCTTGTTTCCAGCTTTAGGTTTGGTCTTCATTTCAGTCCGTGTGGTAGCCTGCTCCTATCACTTGTTTACCTGTGAGGCCTAACAGTGGTTAGCTACCATGAGTTAGCCTAGCTCGGTCGTGTTAGCTAACGTTGCCCAGCATCCACACACAGCTAGCTCACCGTAGACGGTTGCAAATTTCTTTCGAGTGATTCATCGTGTGGGCAGACACCTCATTACCACGCACGGCTAACTAAATATGAATGTCGTTGCTAGCTGCGCTTTGCCACTAACGCTGCTTTTCATGTGGCGCTTCGGTCTCCAGGGGGGCCTGTTAGGTTAGGCTAATGTTAACTTTGAGCTTAACCGTTAAAAAGAGCAGTTGGGTAACAGAACGTAGGCTGCAAAATAACGGTCATGTCACCCACAACAGTAACGTCTGTGCAGCAGAAAATGTTATTGTAAAGTTACAGTTGGGCTAATAACACGAAGCCACACTGTTACTCAGCTATGTGTTAAATTAGTTCTAAGTTTTTTGCTTTTTTTTTTTTTTTTTTTTTAAATAACTGTTGCATTACAAACTACACATGGCTGCTTGTGTAGCCATATGCTTTGGTACTTTGTAAACATGACTGCCTGCCTACACTTGTTGTGATAAGTGACAGTGTTTCTGCTCGTGCCGTTAAAATCATGTCCATTACGTTAAAATTTGGTCCCGGCTATTAAAAACGGTGGTCAATAAACACACAGTAGCTTAACATTGCCGTCAGTCTTTCCTAATCAGTCAGCATGGGAGAAAATGTGAACTTTATAGTCAGTTACACTAAGTTTGCCTCCAAAACGCAGCCTCAATCATATTTTTATGCGTACAAAGTAAGAGAAAGGAGGGATAAAAATAATCTAAACAGTTTGCAACTTGCACCACACTGCACTAGAGCCAAAATTACAACGGAAAAATGTGGACATCAAACAACATGCAATCCTTAACCACCACTGGCCTGTGTAGTTGAAGGGGAGTTGAGAGGGAAACATTAGATTGTAGTTTAAGTCATTGTTTCTGTTTCAGCAGCCATTTATGCAGTTAACTAAGATTTATCACACCTAGCCACACAAAAATTCACCTTTGGTTTATTAAAAGTGCCTCTAAATAAAAACTAATGAATTCCTGTTATTGCCCCTAATAATGACTTGTCTGTCATTATTGGTTTGTGCCTCTTCCCTCCTTTTTCTTAGTCTTATCAGCTGTGCCTCATCTCAGCAGGCTTCAGGCCCTGCCCCACCTATCCTGACACAGTGGCCCTATCTGGGAATGCCAAAAGGCCTGTCTGGCAGGAGGTCTGGCAGAGGCAAACGGACGCCACGCTTAGCCATCATAATAGTGCTTTCCTGTGCCTCCATGTCTCTATAAAACACAACAAATACTTGCAGAGTGGTGGAGCCAAAACAGTTCACTGCAAGGATGTTAAACATGAGAAGGAAGCGTAGTGACCCCTGCTCTCACTAGGCTCATCAGGAGTTAGATTAGAGGGGATTTTACAGTAGCCATTATGAGCTCATCAAGCTAAAATAACTCCATTATGTTGCATGATTCTCCAGTCATATGAGATTAATTTAGCATTAAAAGCCCAAATGTTAATTTGTTAGTAAATTTACACAAAGTGAATGGTCAATAATTTTAAAAATCAAAACTTTAGTAATTTATCAAGTAAAACTGCCAAATATTTTCTGGTTCAACCTGCTCAAATGTGAGGATTTGCTTTTCAGTCTTTTATTGTTATAAATTAAAGAAATGTTGGGGCTTTGGCCTGTTGGTCTAACAAAACAAGCAATGTGACAATGTTACCTTGAACTCTCACAACTTGTGCCTTTTCTAAGCCTTTCTTCACTATAGGAAAAGGAGAATCAACAGGTTAATCAATAAAGAAAATAATCCATTCAGGTTGATCCTCAGGAATGGCATTTGGATACATATTTGAGCTCTGAATGCGTTTTTCAAATGTAGATTTTTAACTTGTAACATCATTCAGAATATAAGTGACTGTCTTTCATATGACACTGATCTTGAGGACCTGTGTTCGTTAGTATCAGAATCTACTTTTGAGTTAGTGTTTTACTTCATTATCATTTTACTACCTAAAGAGCTGTGAGGATTTTTGGGTTGATCAGCATCCTTTTTTAACAGGCTACATTCTTAATTCACAGATTGATGAATTACCTGAAGGAGCAGTGAAGTCGCCCTCAAACAAATACCAGGTGTTCTTTTTTGGAACACATGAGACGTGAGTATTTTAATTAATTAACATTATTAACCTTATTCAAAGTGGAGCCTAAATTAAGCCAGATACTTGAAGCATTTGAAAAAAATTAAATATCTTACTTGAACTAATGTTTGCCTCTTTGCAACTACTAGACACATTGTCATTAAATTCCATATAGATATGCATGGTTTCCGGAAAATAATTTTTTACAACTTCGATGACTCTGTGACCACTCCTCAACAATGTCAGATCTAAATTTCCCTTAATCACCTCATTGTCCAAGATAAGTTTTCTTAAACTGGCCATGATTGTCTGTGATAAATTTATGTAGCTCAAGCTCATGTAGCTGAATCGACTAATTATTTTAATCGTTAGAATATATAGTGAGGAAATATAATGTGTTGCCATCTGTCCAAATGTACACAAATTGTGTGGTTGACTGGATGGGTGTACATATTTAGAAAATAATGAGAGTAATGTTTGACCACTATAGGGCATTCCTGGGGGCAAAGGATTTGTTCCCGTATGATGAATGTAAGGAGAAGTTTGGAAAAGCAAACAAGAGGAAGGGCTTTGCTGAGGGACTCTGGGAGATCGAGAACAACCCCACCGTCACACATGAAGGCTACGAGGTGGGTTAATTCTTAGGATACATGCCCAATGTTTTTACTTGGAGCACATAATGAGTTGCCTAACGATAATCAAGCATTGAGGTTAAGTGAAGGAAAAACAAATGGCTTGTTTAGCCAAAAAGCCCGAAACTTGCAGCCAAGCAAAGCACATTAGTGCACTGATGGACAAGTAGCCATCAAGTGGCCATCAAAGCCAGGGAAGAATTACTGCAAGCTAGAAGGATGGATTTGCAAGAATGCAAATGGAAAGACTTCAACATGTTTGTTAGACCTGTAGGATACACACATCATTTTGGTGTGAACACTGAATATAATCAGAACTTTCGTTTGTTTACAAGAAAACTCCAGAGTGTACAATGATGATTTCCACAAAAATCTTCATGTCGGTATGACATGTCCTCTTTGAGTGTTCAACCAGTTTTTGTCTTGAAACACTTGTGGTCCCAATCTTTCTTTTCTTTTCTTACACTAATATTTAAATCTCTGCCTTTAGTCATCAAAGAAAGACAATGCATCAGAAGGAGCTGGGGATACAGGTAGTTCGGAGAAAGCAGATGCTGAGGGCAGTAGTGATGAGGATGAAGGGGCCCTGGTCATCGACGAGAAGAACGAGAGGGGAGGAACCAAACGAAAAGCAGAGGAGTCCACAGAGGTGAGCTTTGAGCCTGTCAGTCATACACAGTCCAAGTAGAGAGTTTCATATTCAGTTCATTGTCTCTGACACCTCCTCAAATCTTTGGTAGGCATCTCCCAAGCGGCCGAAGGATACAGGAGTGGAAGGTGACTCTAAAGTAGAGAGCAACAAGTCTAACACAGAGGCCAAGCTCAACGATGTGGCTGGACCCAAGGCAACTGCTCCCTCCTCGCAGAGTGAGTCAAAGCCAGAGGCCCAGGAAAATGCTCCAGCAGGAGGCCAATTAACAGCAGATAAGGTGAGACTTAGTCAAGTCAATTTTTTTTTTTTTTTTTTTATAGTGCCAATTCACAACAGAAGTTATCTCAAGGCACTTTTCAAATAGAGCAGGACCTTTTAAAACTTGGTGCAAAAAAACTATTACCATCTATTAATCCAATTATACGATGACCCTACTTGTAATAAAACACCACTTTTCCAATATCTCTTTTTGGAAAAATACTTTCTGAAGATACAAAACACTTTCAGACTAGCCCCTAAGATACCAACAGAGAGTCCTTTTTGTAAAAGTAAAGTAAAACATGAAATACTTCAATTGAACTGGAACATAAATCCCACATTTGTGCAGCTTGTGTCTTAGTCACACACTTTCTGGTCAGGCTCTTAGAAGCGGTCAGTAAGGACATCAGGCGATGCTTTCGATTTGTTTTCCCTCATCAGGAATTTCCTCTGTGACAGATAAACATGTTAGACTGAGCTAATGGAACACTTCAGGGATGATTAACTCGCATTATAAACATACGTGAAGACACTTGCTAGCCTAGCTACATTAAGGCTACAAACAACCCATCATGCAATGCTTTATGAGCTGCTGTTATGCCGGTACTCTCTCCATTCTAAAATAATAACTGCTGTAGTAGATATCTAGGTATATAGTCCTCAAATATAATACAAACCCACTTTTTGAAGCATTATTTTCAGAAATAAAAAGTATTATATTTCTGCTAGTTTAAGTACTTTGATCTAATAGTTGTTTGGAAATCAAATCCAGAAGTGAAAATGGTAAAATATCATGGATGTTCACTGAAGGATTATTTGATTTTGGCCCTTTGTTACATAACAGTTTCTTGAATCGTGTCCAATCCACCAGTCTTGTAGATGGAAACTTCCCACAAGCACTTGAATGCACCAACACTGCAACCTTTTAAAAAGTTATAACCTGTTTCAATGTTTTTTTAAATTCTCACTGAAAAAAAAAAACACATCTAAAAAGCCATGGTTTTAAAAAATAAACTGCTAATTATATAGCTATTTAAGGACCATACAAAAATACATTGTGAAAATGTATATGTATAAAATGTATGTACTCTTGGAGATATTTAATGAACCTCAATGAAATTGTAATAATTTCTCTAATTGCTTTCACCTTTTCTCCCTGCAGCCTGTGACAGATAGTGCTTAACATCAACTCAGAAGAAAACCAAGAACCTTTGACGCTTCTCTCTGGAATTTAGGCATCAACATGGTTACCTGCAGGATGCCAGATTTCAGCTGTTTCATTAATAGGAGAATTTAAAAAAAAAAAAAAAAAAAAAAAAAAACTTAAGTGTTTGTATTAAGAGACAAACAAATCCTCATTTGCCATTTTTGGGATATCATATATCCCAGAAACAAAAAGTTTGCTAATCTGATTTCAAACAATTGAACTGAGCACTTTAAGGCTCATTTATAAATGGGATTTTGGTGTGTATATATTTTTTATTTCTAAGTGCAATTACATAATTACAAAGACTAAATGCTAGGTGTCAAAACATTTTTTCAGTTTAGAGGGAATAAACACTGAATATATAGTAAATTAAATAAAAATAAAAACATTTTAAACAAAAAAAAATTACATTTATTTGACAAAGGCTCCGACTTAAGGGTTTTAAAACGTAGATATTGTACAGGAACAAGAACAAATTTTCACCCATGATCTCAGCTTTAGTTTATAAATTACATGTTTTACTTCCATTTGTTTCACCTAGCCTCTCAGCTTCATCTAAATCCTCTATTCACTTGTTGGTTATATGAGTTGCACTTTCAGAACTTTTTTTTTTCACTGCCCCATTAATTATCGACTAGTTTATTATGTTTTTATGCAACACAGGTTTTGTTGCATTGTAGTATGCTTCCTTGCAGGTGACCAAATTATGTGATTAATTGCACAGGATCCCACATGTAGCCTACGTGGCTTTTGAACGTATTGAATATGTAAACCCCATTTGAGAAGAACTATTTTAGGATTTAAACATTTAGTTTGCAAACCCCTCTGTAACTTTCTGTAACTGATGATGTGCATTATTGAAAGCAGAAAGACATTCCTGAATGTTGTTGTGTCCCAGCTCGGTCTTGAAACTTTTCAAGTCAAGGTGGCATTTTTGAGGGGAAAAAATTAATAGTCACCACTTTTTCTGGGGAAATGATCTGGCAAACTCTTTCAAAATCCATCAACTCAACTCTCAGTTTCATGTTATTATAATTTCCTACTTAGCTCACATTAATGCTGCCATTGCTTGATACTGGAGATGTAATTGTGAAGAACACTTGTATTCAGTAATTGGTTGTACCAAATGTTTTTTTTCCAGCTCTGAAATGTATTGCTGACATTTTAATACCAACATTTGATCTACACAAAATTGTGTTTTTTGAAAGTAATTGAATTTAGAAAGAATCTACAGTGAACAATCTGTAAATTTTAAGTTTCTGGCTTTTTGGTTTCTTACCCTCCTAACTGGAATACGAGTCTGTTTTACTTCAATGGTCTTATCATTTTGGCTGTGAAACAAAGTTGTGATGTTTTAAAGATGTGTTTTATTCGAACATTTGTTTTGACATGTTGGTCAATATGTGGTGTTGTTATTTTACACTATTTGTAATTTTTAAGGTTCAAGTTTTTTCTAAATACTTGGCCTTTTTCACCATGTTACTTGGATGTCCTAGTCATTGCTTCAGTGTTCTGTATTCGGCAACAGGAGCCCACAGTTTATCAAATTTTGAACCTAAGGGAAATCATAGCTCTTAAAAGTGAAAATATTTCTGGCTGTTGGGTCTAAGATGGCCACCTTCCTATCACCACACCACTGATTTCAAAATGCGAAAAGCTCAAGTGCCCCACTCAGATCTGTAGTTAATTCCAAGGGTATAATTTGGTATTCAAGTGTAATTCTTGGTTTAGCTTTCTGTGTTACTTTCGGAAGCTGCCATTCATCTTAATCTGCTGCTTGGTTTACTATTGTAGTTGCCAGTCCATTTAATAAATCTGTTGATTACAAAAACCCATGTTTCCAGTTTCATGTTTACAGCCAATAAACCCTGTTTGTTTATTGTAGATTATTCACGTCCTCAGACTGGAAATCACCTAAAGAAATCAGATCTTAGTCACTGTATTCTGTTTTACCAACAGGGTTGTCTGCAGTTAATTTTCTCTTTTTTTAAAATCACCCTCTTGAGTCATACAGCACTTACTAAACCACATTGTTGAGACTCCCTGGCTCACAACTCAAGTGTCAAGCAGGTGGGAAATCTACTGTTCAAACCAACCAAACCTAATTTATCATTTCACATCCCATTTTTCACTCTGTTACAAATGCATGAAACTAACAATGGCACCTTTTTGTATGTGTGTGTGTATGCACTTGTCATAAATAATTTGCTCCCAAGAGAGGCTTACAGCGCAGTTTTGGGCTTCAGGCTGTGATAGCTGAACTAGTTTTGGTGTTATATAACATTTCCTGACAGCTTTGAATTTGTCATGGAGTTTGGTCGAGTATGAGTTCCTTAAATACAGTGTTTAGTTGGTGATACAGTTTTAAATCTTTGCTCATTTCCCCTTTTATAATATCGATAAAACTTTTTCTTGCATTTTTGTTTTAGTATTAATGTCTAAATGATCTCTGTGGCAGCTGGTGCATCTAGCTCACAAGATTGATAACCACTTCCTGCAATAGAACATGCAAACACAATGTTCAATTGCAGATCTTCAGAAACTGTAGACTCTTGTCTCGTGGGACAAGGGTCCAATAAATATTTCACAGCTTTGTCATAGCACCAATACAGTATAACTTGTAATAACTAACTGTATCTGCCTTCATGAGCAGTCCCAACATGAAATAAGGGCTTATTTCAATAGTTCAACCAATCCAGATTTTTCAGGTGAACTGCTGTGGTCAATACAAATGAGTTTAGTGCTGCAAAGATGCTGCAGTATAACTCAAGACTTGGACAAAACATCATAAATACAGATGGGATATTGGAGTAAAACTGCAAATGAACATGAAAATAACTTGTCCTCCATGTCTTTTTTCTTCTAAATTTTGTTGATCAAAACTTATTTCCTTTTTATTTATCATAACTTAAGTGTTAAACAGATGCTACAACCAAAGTGTATGAATGAAAACATAATAAAACAAAAAAAGAACAAGAGCATTGGGACTTCATAAAGCCAATAATAAAATAAGGTTGTAAAATTGTATTTGCACATTTTTTTCTTTTTTCTTTTTTTATAAAAACTAATATTTGCAATAAAATTGCTTGCAGATGTCTGTAACAAAACCTTTATATTGTGCTTATTGTTTTGAAAATGACAAGTACTTGTGTACTGTACTGTGACAGACACTCATACTGCAAATTTTTTGACAAAAATCAAAATGGATAGAAACTGCATTTCTTTTCTGATGTACAGCACTGGGGATGAGTGATTAGTCAGGGGCCTGCATCCTGCTCGCAAATCACTCGTCTCTGCTTGATTTGGCAACTGCGCATGCGTACAGCCAGATCTCGCCCTCCCGCCCAGTAGGCGGCGCTGCCTGCTGATGCTGTTGGTGCGCCGCTAACTGCTGCATGTGACATTGACATCAACAGAGGGTAATATCTTTTTGCATGTTCACTCCGTTTTCTTTACGCTGTTGCTGGGGGGCTTATTGAAGAGACAGGTAACATGGCCATTTGAGATTTTTATATGTTTTCAGGAAACAGTGGTGTATGTTTAACGGCTGTAACACAACGTATTGATAGCAACTCCGCAAGCTAACGTTAGCCTAGCCTGGTTTGAGTGTTGTCAGTGGAGACTATGCATCTGTTTGTCCTAGCGTTAACTCACAAGCCTTGGTTTATTTTGTGCCCGCAGCACAATGAGGCTGACCACTCTCCTGTCGATGGCAGTCAGGGTTGTTGTGCCCAAAGACTACCGGTACGGCACAAACAGACCATGGACAGCGGCTGCTAAAAGGCAAAACCCTCCGGGGAAGAGGAGGAGAAAGGTGTTCGTGGAGCCGTTAGCACCAGAGGACTGGTCTGTGCTCAGAGGGGACATGGTGAGAAGCTCAGAACAGGGCAAAAGCCAAGTTAAGGAAACAAAATAGCAGCGTACCAATAATGATGCCTCCATAAACAGTACTGTGCAAACTTTAAGGACTCAAAAGTAAAGTGAGGAGGTTTTAAACACAATGCTATGAATAGTTTTTATTTATTAGTTAGCTTAATGCAAAGTGTAGCTAAACAGAAAAAAATGTATCATTCTTCAGTTCTTCTGTGGATTTAGGCTTGTCTTAGTCTCTTCTCAGTGTCTCTGCATGTTATCCCAGACTGACACAGTGATGTTGAGGTCAGGGCCCTGTGGGGGCCAGTTTTAAATGCTGAGCCAACTTCAGCAGAATATTTTTACTTAAAGAATTAAAGTGTTGATAATTTTTCCAGCATTGGTAGTAAAGCTGATGCTAGTAGTATTGTGCATACTGGTAGTATTAATACATGTGTGCCAAAGATAATGCTTGATTATTACAAGAGAATCCAGTGGATGGGGTGGTAAAACTTCACATATTTGGCCAATCCTGGATTGATAAAAGCAAGTGGTAGATTAAAAGATATGTTCATGCAGCATTGAGTTAAGTTAAGTATCTGCTTTTGTTTCTCAGGTGGAGATTCTCGCAGGGAAGGACAAAGGGAAGCAGGGAAAAGTGATCCAAGTCTTCAGACACAGAAACTGGGTTATGCTGGAGGGACTGAACACAGTAAGGAAGTAATCTTTTTCAAAGAGAAAACTGGATTGATTTTGTTTATAGGACATTCACAGCCTATAACCACTAATTCTGTCTTCTTTTTTTTTTTTATCAACTCACTGTCTCTCTCAAGAAAATTGGAAGCATTGCTAACTTCTACCTGTATTTTGTGTATCAAAGTGTACATGGTGTTGCTGTTGAGAACATGAAAAGCTTGCAGTATCTGTTCTCTCAACACAAAGTGCTGATGCTTCAACATACAGCAACACACAGAGATGATGTTGCCAATCTTTCACTGCCAAATTTTCATGGTCATTTATTTAATTACCAGTGTACAACTCCATGTATTATTTTTTAGCTCCACCAGATGGAGCCAAATGTCTGGGGTCAAGTTTGTTTGGGTGTAACTTCTAACAAAGTTCACCAAAAAAGCCATTTTGCCACGAACACATTGAAGAATTTTGAACTATTGTTTTATGTATTAGCATCACAGGTATGTCGGACGAACTCATGATTATCGTGGGACCTACATTTCCAGCGAGGCTCCTTTGCTGCTGCGTGATGTCTCCCTCGTTGACCCCTCAGACAGGTACGGTAAGCCCTGTGACAATGCAGGATTATAGTTGCGGATATGCATGTGCATGCACCCTTCTCAGGACCTTAGCAATAGCTGAACCACAGGTTAGCAGTCAAAATAAATTGTGGTCCTTTTCCTAGATGGTTTTTCATTGTTATCTGCAACCCCAATTACTGCAGCTTGCACTGAAGTTAAAGCTATAATTCCTGGTGTTGATATTATAACATTGCATAATGAAAAACCGTGACCAACAGGGAAATATTAAGGTGATATTTGACTTTTAATGGGTCTGGTTTGGAGAAAATTATGGGTCAAAATCTACTGAAGTATTTTGGGGTTTGCATGACATCGCTGTGCATCTTTAATGTTTGTGTGTTGTAGTTAACGCTTGTTTTGTTCTCTAAATCATAAATTAAATTCTTCTTGACAATGATCTTCAAACTACTTCTGAATGTTAAAACAGAGTCCCATTGCTATTTAGATAAATGCACCTGATCTTTGGTATCTTAACAGACTGATTTTGACATACTGACATTGATCTTCCAGGAAGCCCACTGAAGTGGAGTGGAGATTCACAGAGGAGGGTGAGAGGGTTCGAGTGTCTGTCAGGACGGGTCGAATCATCCCTAAACCTGTTCTGGAGCGACGAGATGGCATTGTACCACAGCAGTGGAAAGGTGTGTGTGTGTATGTTTTGGTTGGAGGGGTATTCTTCTCAGGAGCCAAAATTGATGCAGTTTGTTCCATGTGTAGTTAACAGTCAGCACATAAAACCAGCTCTTTTTTTCCACCCTGTGCAGACTTGAATTCCAAAAAAAGGTTTCAGAGTGATGCAGTTTGAGTCTTTGATTCACAGTGGAAAAAATCTATTCTGAACTAGAGGCTACATGAGTAGCACAAACCTTTACCAATGCTGAGCAACCTTCTAACTTGTACATCTGATCATATTGTTCCTGTTACTTAGATTTTCTGTTAGTTAAAGCTCCTCTCTTTTGACTCTGCAGATGAGATTTTACAGTCTGTCCAAAGAAATCTTTACCTTGTCAGTTTCATTAGTTAAAATAAATATAGTTAAAACAGCCTCATGTAAAAAAAAAAAATGTCCCAGTACAGCTGGTTGTTAGAGTAAACAACAACATTTTTCTTATGGAGATATTGTTTTTACTTTTCATGATCTGTTAAATTTTTGTTTGTGGTCTGTTTTTCTTTCTACCCTCACAGATGGTCCCAAAGACACCAGTCCTGAAGACACTCTAGAAAAGACATATGTACCATCTCTGAAAACCCTGGAGGAAGAGGTCATGGAGAAGCTGAGTATTCAGGACAACAGGCGGCACCGAAGGTCCTACTGGTACTGACCAGAGAAATCAGAGACACTACCGTCCCCCATCATGTTACCCAGATTTTGCAGCAACTCTGAAGTTAGTCATGCTGAGTCATACTGAAGGACATAACAAAAAGACACTGTCAGGATGGCATGAGTAAGGCTCTTGGATGGTAAAATACTGGTGCAACAGACAAAATGATACAGAAATGCTTGGAGGTATAACAGATGTGCAAACATACATGCAACTTAAATGTTTCCTGAATCATTCTCTCACAGTGGTATCATAGTTTGTTTCTTTATAACATAATGAATAAATGTCACATAAACCAATTCATTTAATTCTTTGTATTTTGCTCTACAAATGAAATACTTCATATTTTCTAAAAGCAAGAGAAAAACTAAATCACAAAGTATGATATCAACAGTTTACAAACACAGGAGTCACGCAGTACAGGCATTTTCATTTACTACAGGTTTGGCTGTAATGCAGTAATTTGGGAAGAGAACACAAAATTTTGCTCCCACATCTATGCAAATGCTTGAATGATATTCACTCAGCAGGTATGAATTGGTGCCATTGACAAGTTTGGGAAGCCAAGATGGCAGTGTGAAATAAGCTTGTTACTAAAGCCAACATCAGGAGAACAGAGGAGAGCAGTGAATTCTGATCGACACTGATGTTCATGCAAGTTCACACAATACAGTAGCTTCTGTCTCAGAGAGAGCAAATTGCTTGACATTTAGTGTTGTATAATACATCATATGTACAGACTGGAAGTCTGGAAAACTGAGATTGTTCCTGGTATTGGCAGGGTTAATAATGGTAATGGTTGCAGCCTGTTTGGATCACTCATAAGGCTGAAAATAGCCATATTATTTTACAGAGGCCCAGACATGCTGCTCTCCAAAACTTAAAGCTCCTAGACAAATGAGTCTGTCTTTCCAACATGTCTGGGAAACAGTGTGGAGAAGGAAATGGCTGGGGAGGAGACTATACAGACTGGATAGTTTGCACTCACCTCATTTGACTCTTTATACACTGGCACTGCATGTTATTCCTGTGATCTGTGACTAACCCTAACCCTGTTTTTGCATCAGGTTTCAAATATGACCTCACCCATGAATGTTTTTCATGTAAGAAAATGATTTATACTGTCAAAGGTCACAGCAGAATCACTATATATTTAGTAATATTCATATTTTAACTGTACAGTTGTACACATAATGCATATTTTTTTTTATAAAATCTCAACTTCATTTTACCATCTTTTTCCATCAAGCCCATTGGTTGCAATTAGATGTTATCAGTTTCTTCACTGTGGAATTACACTGGCACTGCTTGCTTACCTTAGTGTATAGCTTTCAAATAATTGATCTATAGAGCCAGTTAATACTCCCAAAATCAACCCAGTAGTACTCAAAATGAAAGTAATTTTCTAAATGTTTTAATTTAGAACACAAGCCTTTCTCCTGTGTCTAAGCAAATATTAAGAGGGGGGCAAACTTATTCATGCATGCATTTGGAAAAACTGACATAAAACTGATCAGAATTTGATTACAATCAATTCATATGATGAAAAGAAAAGGTGATGGGAAATAGATAGAAAAAATGGCTGCAATTGTGCTGTCATCCTCACTACTGCACATCCCACTGAGGACATTTTCACAGAACAGGAAATGCACAGGTATAATCAATAACATCAGTAATGACTACATTTCATTCCAGTGTGAAGGTTCCAGTGTGTCCTGGCTGACGGTCACCCTGTCATGGTTTACTGAGACACCAATGGTCCAGAGCCATCGTTAATGTTATTGGTTACACCAGTGTTTCTCCTGCTGAAACTACTCAAATGTCATCCATTAAAATGTTAAATTGAAATGTAGAAGGGCATTTTTACAACAGCTGTTGAAGAAGGATAGAGCATTAATTGTTCACCCACTCCAGTCTCTCCAGCTGGTCGACACATTCAAACTGGCTACCTCTAAAGTTTTCCTCCTGTGTCCGCCAGAAACTTAAAATTGCTAAATACATATTCAGGGTTTCTTGGATCTCAAAACACCTTCACACAAACCAACGATCCTGCGAAGGTGTTCGACTGGGAGGACAGAGTTAAAATGTGCTTGATTAGCTTGCAGTTCACTACAGTAACGTCTGTAGTGCCAGTACAAGAAATGATAAGAGGAGTATCATGTAACATTAGCCACAAAACTGCATTGCTATTTTGGTTAATGTGAACATAGATAATTCAGTCACCATTTGAATTCAGGGCTGAATGTCAAGTCCTCTTTCCTAATTACATGTGGTGGGTATTTATTCTTTTAGAACAGATTTGGACTGTTTTAGGCCAATAAATAAAGTTATTTAAAATAAATAAAATATAATAAAGGGATTCAATATTCTGTATTTTCAACTGTATCAACCCAAATTATGGGCTAAGATGCAGGCAGACAAAATTAAAAATTAAAAAAATAAATAAATAAAAGAATGAATGAGAAAATCTTTTTAAATAGTAAAGTAAAATTTGTCAGGCTTTTCTGGTGACGGTACTCAAAAATTTAGTGCGGTTGCACTGGAGGATTTGGACTCATTTGGTCCTCTGTACTTCTAAAGTTCTCATGGCCCTGATTAAATTGTATTTTTCACTGGCACCCCAGACAGAAAGACTCCATTCACTTAAAATATCCCACTATAGCTATAAATATCCCTTTTTTATCTATATCTGTCCCTGAAATACCCGGTCTTTTTTAAGATCCTCAGCTGTACATTTATCAGTGATATATGAGGGAGGCGGCCGATTAAGTCTATGAAGTCTCTTTTTCCTTGCTGGTTAACCACGAGTATTGATTTACAGAAAGACCACGTTAACTTGCTGCCAGATCTCCAGCTGCAGAAGCAACTAGCCTCGCTTCCAGGCACTGACACAAAAAAAACGAGAAAAAAAAACGATGTGTCACAGATTATATAATTGCGTCAAAATTTCACAGTGGCTCTCCATACCCTAATTTCTGGTCAGTGCAGCAGCATCATGCAGAAAGCATGGCAGGCTGCTGGTTTGGCCGATGAGCGGAGCAGCTTTCCCACACTCGTCTCTCCTGAACCAGTTTGCTTCTGCCACTTTGCAACCAAGAGGGAATAAAAGCAGCCAGTCAGCGGAAACAGGGTTTTGAGGTTTCGCTTTTATGGGAGGAAAAATGATTCAAAGGCTGGTCTTCTTTCCTGTCACTGCATGAGCGTTGTATTTCAGTCTGAGATTACATCAAGGTGAAGTGTAAAATTGGTGAAGTGGAACCTTTGTATTGCTTCATTTGTCCTCATTTTTTCCCCGTTTACACGCACAAAAAACACAGACTTATGGCCATCTCGACTTGAAGAGGGTAGAGCGAGTTTTAAGAATGGCCATCTACTAATTTATACCTTGTGGTGAGTTGACAGCAATTCTGGTAACCCAGTTAAATGAAACCACTGAACATGACTCAAGCAGAATTAAGAATACATAAAAATAAACTGCAGGCTTTGCTCTGTTTTTTAGCTGAGTCACATTTGCTTCTCAGCCACGTTAACTAATGAATCCCACCTGGAGATGCTGGCTGCATGCGTCAGAGTCAAATTCACCAACAAAAGTGTTATTGATTGTTCATTTAAAAAGTCAGATTACAGTATGTAGCATCCTTCAAAGATACCTGAATTTGTTAAATAAGTACCTGTAGTCACTTGGTACTCAGTTTCTGTACATGATGAACTGGCTGCGGTGCAGATTTTAAAATATAAAAACATGATTTCAGAAATTCTCCCCTGCCTGATGAGTAGTATTACATTGTCCTTGCAGAAACAGAAGGACCTGCAATCATGCAAACATCTCCAGAACATCTGAAGTCACTTTAAAGCTAAATGTCAGTGTTGCTCTTGACTCACTTGATGATCTCAGCTCAGCTCACAATATAATGATAGTGTCTAATTATAGGCTGGTTGTTTGATGGCTGCTGGAAAATGTAACGTTAGCTTGTATGCAGGTCTGAGGCATGGCTTGCATGCATGTTTAACTATGTTTGGTCAGTTTAGTTGGCTCCCAACCGATTCTCGTGTATGACTTCAGTATGTTACAGTTCTGCTTAAGAAGAAGGTAAAACACTGCTCTAACTTGTGGCGTTCAATTCTTTCATCCTGACATGGTTCATGAGTTTTATGTTAAACTGTACTGCAGTACTGTTCTGAAGTAAATGTACTCAGTTACTTTACACCACTGTATGACGCAGGCACACACACACACACACACACACACTGCACATAAATTATTTCAAATCAACACCGTCCACCTTCTATATAAGACTTGATCTGTGTGGATATTCTCAAACTAAAAAGCAGTTGTTTCTTTCTGATGATTCGCAGCAGGCATGGAATTCTTTTGTAGAAACGGTTTCACCACGAGGTCCATTAAGCAGCTGTTCTGATGCTTTTGATCATATCACATGATCCTCATCAGCAGATGGAGTTTGTTCAGTTGTCGTGGAACTGTAGATGTTGAAATTTCCTTTTTTTTCCCCCCTGTGCACTTTTAATAGCTTCTCTGCCATATTGGTATAAGTGAGGCTACATAGCTTTGGCTAAACGGCGGCAACAGGAGATAATTACAGGGTACTGTCTCATTGAATTTCAGAGCATTCTCAAGCCAGTTGCTTTCAAAGACACTGTAAGAGACCTGACTGAGCTGAATGGATGGAGTCTTTGGAAGGAAGACATTCCTGCTTGAAGGCCGACCATCCCTATACTCTACGACCCTGCTGCTGAACACACATGGCAGCAGGGAGGATGACGTCTTACAGTGAGCGTAACTGCTGACTGGACTTGAATTAATCTGGGTCACTGTGACAGTCAGTCATAGCTAAAGTTGGACTGGAGCACACCTCTGATCTTTGTCTGTGCTCTGAGCTTTGACATTTCCTTCTCAGACAGTCCTGCTGGTATCTGGGCGTCAGATTCCTCAGGTGTGCAGCAACAACTGCTGCTGCCGAGCCACAGGGCAACCACTACAAAGCACCATTCACCCTCTCTGCAGAGGGCACAGCACACACTTCACTTGACCCTATTCGTCTTCTGTGTGTCTCTGTTACATACAGTATAAACAGGTGGCAGAGTCCAGCCCTGAGCCAACGGCATACTTGGAATTATACTGTGTAACTAATAATGACCACAGGTTTCACCTCGGCTGTAAATCTTACACCTTGCTGACTGAGACGAGATTCCAGTCAGCTCTGCACTGATTTTCTACCCTCTGATGGTTTTATTTACTGTTATTTCTGTCTTTTATGTCCATATGATGTTTATTGCATGTCTGTCCGAGAACAGGGATCCCTCCTCTGTTGTTCTTCTTTTGGTTTCCTCCTTTTTCCTTTTCGTTTTGAGGAGGAGTTTTTCCTTTTCTGAATCCAGGATTTAAGGATGGAGGGTGTCATATGTTATACAGATTGTTAAACCGTTTATGATTTTGGGCTGTGTAAATCAAATTAACATGACTTGATGACATGGCCCAAGGATTGACTTTTGACTGGGCAAAGTAGGCAGCTTGCTTATAAAATCCTTGAACAGCCTCCCCACACATCTTTTACACTATTTGTAACTTGGCCTGGAAGGTTTGTACACGCATGCGTGGTCCCCAGAGGATGAATCCCGCTGCTTTTGGTGATCCTCTGACTTTTGCTCTAGCACCACCTTGAGTTTGAGTTTTTTTTTTGGGGGGGCAGAGGACTTTTGGTGAAATATCTTGACAGCTATTGGGACCTTTTCATTTATCCTGTGAAATATCTCAGCACCTACTACTGTAGATTATCTGGCACAACAATTTTGCATAGAAATTCATTGTTCCCAGAGGATGAAGCCTCTTGCTCAAATCCCTGCTGTGCCTGAGCTGCAAGCATGGCTGTAGATTCTTTGTCTTGTTCATTCATCACACAACCTCTATCGGTTTTTGTGTAGAAACAAGTGCAACGCCGTGACTGCTTTTGAAGTCTGCACTGTTCTTTCCATTTTTACAATTCATCACGTCTTCATGGCAGGCTTGTTGATTTGTGTTGAGGAGCACCGTGTCAAATCTACTTTCACATGGTGCATTTTACTGAATACATTTTTGTTCAGTTTCTTTACTTGACGATGACAGGACACATAATGCATGGAGAAAAAAAAGGGGTTGGTGAAGGGTGGAGGTGTGGTCAAAGCTCATTTTTGCCCTGGGCCCCATGCAGGTTAATCTGGCCATGAACAGGAGACGAATGCATTCTTCATTTCTCTTCAACAAGCTCTTTTGAGCTTGTTATACAACAGTATAAAGAGAAATGATGTAATGTTTGCATCAAAAAATATATTTCTATTTTCATGCAACTTTAAGGTACAGTTTGTTTAAATGAATATCTTTGTGACCTTTTTGGAGGATGTTTGGCTATCTCTGGATTACCTGCAGTTAATGACTACTAAACTGTGGCAGTGCATTGAGTTTAATGATGTCAAATGAAATGCAGGTCTGCAGATTCAAGTTGGACATAATGTGGTCTGTCACCAGGGGACTGTTTCTGTGATGTTAAGTTGTTGCAAGCCGCTCATGACTCCAGTGGTGATGCATGCAAACTTGTTCAATGTGATTTAAATGAAAACAACAACAGGCCACTTAAGTGATGTGGCAGCAAAATAACAGGATGAGTCACTGTTCTTGTCAAAAAAACTATGGGGACAGCTCCCTCATCCTTCTCCTCCAGTACAGGTGACCGTGCTGCAATATCACTACCTGCAGTAGCATCAGCTGCCTACTGTGCTGACTCAACTCAGCCAGGTCCATCTAAATGACGCTCAATGCATTTGTCGTTTCCCTGCAGAAAAAAAAACCCATATAGGTCATCTCCTTAGTGCAGGCTTCACTTCACAGCCTATAACATCGGTTATTTTAGATGTCATCCCTCCCAACCTCCTTTGACAGGCATGCGCCATCTCCATCCCGATTGTTGGTCTAAAAAGTGGGCAGTTCAGGGTTTCATATCTGGCTTCACTTTCTCTAAACTCCCTCCTTTTCTTTCCAAGCATCGGAGTCGGTCGGACCGCGGCAGTCCCAGTTCCCGGTACTAATATATACCTGCGCAGAGCATCCACAGCCGCCTTTCCCCCCCTCCTGACAGGACGGTAGTCGCACTGCAGCAAGCTGTGAGGAGCGGAGGGAAAATACTTTTTTTACAGCCGAGAAGTCAGTCCATCCCGCATCAGCTGAAATGCTGCTGAGAAGAATCCGGTAGGTTTTTTCTTTGAGTTGCTGTGATGATGATGGTGCGCAGTTCATGCGGTTTTTGTCGTGTCAAACTTCTTTTAAACTCACAAAGTCACGTTAAATGATGGTGCCATTTAAGAAAATGACCCTTCAAAGGTTTATTGGGTTGTAATAGTTGCTGTCCTGAGCTGAGGTTCTGAAACCGGGGTTAGCTATTTTCTCCCCATTTTGTGCAGCTGACGCAGTTACTGAAGTATAACTTTTTTTCTCTCAAGCTTTGAGTTTTCTCTCTTTTTTTTGTTTTGTTTGTTTTCTTGCACAGCATGAAACCCAACCCGGGGCATGCAGCTGGTTGATGTGTTTCTGGAGGACTCACTTCCAATTTCTCCTCATCAGTCACTGAGATAGTCTGATAACATGAAAGTGAAAGGATGACTTAGTGTCCTCTACACTAAAACCATTCCACTGCAAAACTTCATTTTTATATTTTAAATGCTACTTTGGAGCTAGTAAAGCAAGGATGCTGCTGTATGAAAGCTCTGACATGTTGTTCCTGTGCCCTGCAGGAGACACAAGAAGCTGGGTTTTATTTGTCTTAAGTGCACTTTTAGCCTCCTCTGTTCATTTCCTGTGCTGCACCTTGGGGCTCAGGTGGACCTCAGTAATGGACAGGTAGAGCAGTGGACTTTTAAAGATTCCTCTTAGCTGATGGCTCTCTGGTCTGATGCATAACTCTGGAGCAAGTGAAACTGAAAACACTGGTTCTTCCTCACCAAACATTCACAAATAGTAGCCCACGATCATCAAATCCTAATAATAATAATCAGAGCCGTTCATTATGAGCCATCAAAACCTGAATGTAGTAGTCTAACTCAAACATGAAGCAAACAAAAGCAGATGCTGACTCAATAACCTCACCCCTAACATTCATGCTGAATTTCTATAAAGTTAATTTCATTTGTATTTGTTTTAGGAATGGGTAGAATTTCATCGGCCATTTTATGAATGGGCTTTGATGGAGTGCTGGACGTTACATAGGGAGCAAGGGTGGAGGCATCTCAGGTGATGTAGTAACTCTTGTTAACTAGCCTTGTCACTCAGACCTGATTCAAATTTCACAATAAATAATTAATTAATTAATTTTCAGGCAAAGTGAATATCAGGTAGGGCAACATAATGAACTAATGTTACTGCATAATAATAATTTGATTAATTACAAGTCTGTAGATGAAGCTGAAGTTGAAGTTTATAAGAAAATATGCATTTAGTTGTGTCCCAAAAGAGGAACCAGATTCTCCTATTGCACTCATGTGTTATTTTGAGGTCAATGAAAAAGTCATTTTCTTCCTTTTTGTAGAATTTGGAGCAGAAAGTAAAGATCCTTGAGGCAAATCTTTTGATTTGTAATATTGGGCTTTATAAGTAAACTTTCCTATTTATTTCTTAAAATAATCCATAAAAAGCTTGAGGTA
This sequence comes from Seriola lalandi dorsalis, assembly GCF_002814215.2. Taxonomy (NCBI): domain Eukaryota; kingdom Metazoa; phylum Chordata; class Actinopteri; order Carangiformes; family Carangidae; genus Seriola; species Seriola lalandi. The sequence continues at coordinate 1,529,247 of NW_019524961.1, read as the reverse complement.
TGGGAAGGGTAAATCAAGACGTAAGATGTAATAAAAGCACAAATGTATCTATTTATTTGGTTAAAGTAAAGACCTAAAGCTGGCAGCCACGTTTGTATCTGCTGGGAGAGTGAAGCAGATCTTGAATCAATGAATGTATATGAATAGTTGACTGTTTAAGAGTCTCAAATTAAAGAGTTCTTGACAGGATAATGTTATTCAGTAGTTCATTCATTGCCTTCATTCAACTCTAGTCATTGTTTTATTGTCAGTAACACATGGCAGAGCTCAGACTGGAGACACCCTGATTTCCAGGCAGAGAGGGAGTTCACAGCCAAGTGGTTTATAATAGGCAGGCCATGCACAGGCTGTGGTCCGTCCATGGAGTTGTTGAGTCAGGACTGAGATCAGGTGTTTGTTTGAAGCATCCTTTGAATCTTTCCCATTCGCACTGGGTGGTGAATCATCTGGTGGGTGTCTTTGCCAAAACTGCCATCTTGTTAGGAGACAGACATTTGGTTTATCGGAGATGTCTGTGAAATGTAGTTTGGGAGGTGGGGGTGAATCCTTTGAGCATGTGCAACTCATCGGATGTGTGGAGGCGCTTACGTTTGATGGTGCTGGCAGCCAGAGGAGTGGTGTTTAGTGAATAGTCTGACCGGGGTCTGACAGGGGAAACTTAAGTACACAGAGGCCACGTTGCGATAAACAGTGAGGAGATGACTGGACACCATCTGCTGCCTTCAGGTTCACAGATGAGGTTGTTTCTGAGCTTCACCTCAGTCCTCTCCCCTAAAGGACAGTATCCTGTTAAGAATAGTTGTTCAGTTTCCACTCACTTTAATTCTTTGGCAGCCTTTGTGTTGAGATGATGCATTTAATGGGTGACATTTTGATGGTGTTTGGTGCCCGATTTTGAAGAATGACTCCAACTTTGGTGATTAACTTCTTCAGTGATTTAAGATCTGGTGCTTAAGTAATCAGGCAGATGTCATCAGCATAGATGAGTTTGTGGGATCTAGTCTTTGGGGTTTCATTTCTACAGAGGTTTCTAAGGGTTAGTGCAGGAACTGAGAGCCTGCCCTCTTTTTACATTTTATACAATGTGTGCAAAGTGAATCCTATTTTTTGTTGACCGGAAATCCGACGATTACCCACAAAGACTAGATGAGCTGCAATAAAAAATATGGGGTTTCTGATTTTAGATTAGAAGATTTCTGGTAAGTATCAACAGTGGGTGGGGTGGAGGAGAGTAATGATAGTAAGGAATAATGGGGAAAAAGTACTATTTAAACTGGCCATTCCTCAACTTTATTCCTATTGTATATTTTGTTTGAACTCCATATCCTTGAGTCAATAAATCTGAAAAAAAAACTGGAGATGAAAGGAGAGGGATAAAGCCACAATGCTCATGTGGTAGACAGAAACTTAAGGCTGAGTGGATGTCTGCCTTGTCAAAACACACGCACTGTGCATTTTAAGGGATCCCTACTGTATTTTATCATAGACCAATTAGTGCCAAAGTCAGTTTGAGCTCGGCTCTCCACAGAGCTTACATCAGTCAAACTAGTGTCTCTGCATGTTTGAACTGGCTGAACTGGGATCAGCAGTCATTTTCCATCTTATTGGTGGAGACGAGGTTTGCCTGACCTGACCATGATGCAGACTGCTGCAGAGACCACCCACAAGATGTATCAAGCAGGTTTCTGTTGTCAGCGCAGCGCCAACAGGGACCTCGGCATCTAATTATATGTTCCTTGTTTACCATTACTTCTTGCATGAAGAATCCAAGCTGGCCAGTGTTATTTTGAGCCTGATTTTTCATGTGTCTGCTCCACTGATGACCAACATGTCAGTCAACTCTCACTTACTTGTCTGCGTCTGCGGGAGGAGGGGACTGGATTAGTTCTGCTTGTGGATAATGCACTGGCTGCAGTTTCTAGACCTGTAAATGTAGTGGGTCGGCATTGATTTTTTAGCTTGACTTGCCTTCGTTGGTTACTCCCATTAAAAAGAGCAGAACTGCAGAGCGCCTGACGATGAGGTGAAACCACATATGTCAGCACATACACACACAACTCTCACAACAGCTATACCGTTTGAAAGAGTGTGCAGTGTCTTAATGTGGCCATTCCCTTTGTGCAAATCCTGCTCATTCGTAGTGGTTTAAAACTTTGCTTTTCCATCCCTGAAAAAGAGCGAGAGAAAGAGCAAGCAAGTGTGCCAGTGTCCTGTCCTTTAATTTTGCCTGAAGCCTTTTGTAAGGGAGTTGGTATGAAGTGAAAGCACAGTGTGCAGCTGTCCTCCTGGCCCACTGCTCGCTTTTTAGTGAGAGAAAGATTTTCTTGTCAAGAATACTAATAGTGATACCAGCTTTGTGGAGTCCACCCAGCTGGTGAGGAAACAGGGGACAATTATTCTGCCATCAAAGACAGCCATTTAATATGTCACAATTTAGTGAGCTGCATTTGTGTCAGCTGCTTACGAAGGATGCGTTTGATTTACAGACTCGGTCCTCTGGCTCACTCCAGAGGCTCTGATCTCATCTGTATTACTACTCAGCTATTATTTAGCTTTCACATTAAAGAAGACAGCCCCTGTGATGATATGTGGAGATTTTGATGAGCATCTGTGTATCGGAGTGTGACGCCCTGAGGCTCAGAATGAGGCTGCGTGTGTCAAAACTTAGAGAGACATACTGCCATCTTACGGCTGTTTATTCATCCTCATCTTGATATAAATGAAGCAAGTTCACACACACACACACACACACACACACACACACACACACACACACACACACACACACACACACACAAATGCACATGCACAGTACCTTCTCTGTGCTTTGCTATGGCTTTCTTTGGAGGCTCTTCTGCCCATCGAGAGTTTTGTTGTTTCGGTGACATTAGAAGCAGCCAAACTCTGATCTGGGACGTCTTTGTTACGTTTTTCTTGTTTAAAGCAAAGCAAGCCCAAATATCTCCTCTAAAAACAACATTATAGTATAACAGCGTATCAGAAACCCCTTCGTTAAATTCAGCCTCTCCCTCATTTTCACGCTCTCTGGTGTGGTCACACTGGAAAAGTGACAAAACAAACACCCTTTCTTTTTTGACATTGCTGTCCCATAATGCAATGTCCAAAAGAAATGGAGGAGCAGCTCACAGCTGAAAAAAAATTAGAACTAATTGCTCCAAGAAAACCTTTAGAAAAACAAAGAATGAGTATCATATTTTTGTGATAACATTATGCTGTCTCTTTGCTAAGTTTAATTGGCATTACTTGATAATGGTAGATTCATTGATGCCACATATTGTTAGTAAAATATATGTAAAAGTATGTCAATTTTTTGTAACTGCTAACTAACCAGTGTGATACTTAACATGATATAGATGTTTAAAATTACCACAGAAGGAAGAGACACTTTGATATCAACATTAAAACTGTGCCACGTTTCTAAGTTAAAAAAAGACACTTTGGATGAATAATGATGAATGAACATTTGCAGCTTCATCATGGCCGCCTCAGGAGGTTGAGTGAGGTCACTGTGAGCGTCCTGCCATGCCTGCTGGGTTAATAACAGGGCCAGACTGGTGACGGAGCGCTGGCAGGATGCCGCTGGGCTGAGATGCCGTGTCATTAGCTCCCGGAGGTGATGAATGGCCTGTGGTCAGGAGCCTGTGCTCCCTGCTTCCCTTTGAAAACCAGAAAGGTTGCTCTTTCATACTGACTGGTTGAGCTTTGAGATACATTTTTTAGTATTTTATGGGACTTGTGTCGGCGTTTTACCCAACGATTCTGCTCCAGTGTTACGATGTCTGTAAAACAAAGAACCTCTCTGTCCAATTTAGCAGGTTTTCTCTAAATGTATGATGTATATGCCCAGTTACAAGTGTACTAGGTGCACTCAGCAAAGGTTGTAATGTTCAGTTCAGTCGAGTTTGAAACTGTAGAGGTGTTGATTCAAATTTTTTGACATTTTATTGCATTATATACAGGGGTCTTTCTGGTGTTATTTTACACAATGAAAATTAGACTTGTAAATTTGGCTCATTCACAGATCACCCAGAAATAACATTTTCCTACCCCATCCATATGAATGAGAGTAGGCTGACTACTAGAAATGACTCTCGGTATAATGCTAAGCATGTACATTACAGGAATAATGTTCCTTTTTTTAAAAATTCTGATGGGAGTTTAAATGACATCTACTCCCAAAGGCAGATTCTATGGTCAACTTTGTTTCTTGCTTCAATTTATAAGTTAGTTGGAGTTTTGGGTTTATCTGCCCACATGAAGTTCTCATTTGTTTTTACAGAATGAATCTTCTCTATTTCCAGTGATGATATTCAGCCCTAAATTATGTTACATGAAAGCAGCAAATCATATTAAATACAAATGAGCTAAGACTCAGAACACTACAGTGTAACTGGGATACTGCCTTTTCCCCCAGCTATATGTACATGTGCAAGACTAAAACCACAGTAGGTGGATGCTGTGGTGGAGGCACTGTTATACAGGTTGTGACCTTTAATATTACAATAAATCAATTTGGCTAGATCAATGGAGCGTGTTCCCCTGACTAGCTGAACCAACACAATACATGACTTCCGGTATCAGAAATTGCTCTGCCTATTAAAGGTTAAATATGTGTGAAATTGGAAACTGGAAATGAATCATTCATTCATCACTTTTTATGTCCTTTCCTTCCTGAATCTAGTCATCTGTGTCAAAAATGAGTCTTGTCTTAGATTTGATTGTGTTTATCTCTTTATCTCCGTAGACATGTCCAGATTCTACCACTTCTCTGTGCAGTGTGCTGTCTCACTCTGGCCTTCCCCACCCAAACACCATCTGCATATGGTACGTCTACATTTTACCATTATCTCTTACCTTTAGTGAAAATATTTATGAGTCATAATATGACATAAAATACTCATTCAGTTATAAGCGAAGAATACAAAGGTCCGTTTAATAGTGAGGGGAATGATTCTCAGCAAAGTTACAGAACCGCTCCGCTCTTCACGCTCTGTATCCTCTGTCTTTTTTTCTGCAGATGACGTCCAGTCCCTCCAGGTGAACATCCCCCACTCAGATCCGGTTTTTGCCCCACTGGGCAGCTCCATCTCCATCCCCTGCTTCGTGTCTCTGTCTTCCACACCTACCACTTCCTCCTCTTCCCCGGTCGAACCGCGGGTCAAGTGGACTGTGGTGTCTGGTGGGGTGGAGACGCAGATCTTGGTGGCGCGGGGTCAAAGGGTGAAGGTCAACGAAGCATACATAGATCGTGCGGCATTGCTCAACCACACATCTTCCCCAGATGACCTGTCACTCTGGCTGGGAGATTTGCGCTCCAGTGACTCGGGTCACTATCGCTGCGAGGTGCAGCAGGGCCTGGAGGACGCCAGTGACCTCGTACAACTCAAAGTCAAAGGTAAAAAAACGGCAGACATGGATCATTGTCGAACCTTTTGTTTGCATTGTAACAATAGGAATTGGTGTATTAATGGGATTATGCACAGTATGTTGTGCTTCCTGTGTGACTACCACGATGCCCCTGACTGATTTTGCTGTTACTGTAGCTGGTAAAGTCATTCTTCATGGTATTATTAATGGAATGATTTGTATACTCTCATTCTTAAAGTGTTCATAATGTGTGTTTACTTTGTGTTTTTAGGTGTTGTATTTCACTACAGAGATGCTTTGGGCCGGTATGCGTTTTCCTTCCATCAGGCCCAGAGGGCTTGTGAGGCCATCGGGGCAGAAATCGCCACCGCTGACCAGCTGCTGGCGGCTTATTATGACGGATATGAGCAGTGTGATGCAGGCTGGCTGGCAGACCAGTCTGTCAGGTATTTCCTCACCACTGAGTCTTCCGTATGATGTTCACACTCAAACTGCACAAATATTCAAGCACTCAAACCTGTGCCAGTTACATTGTTTAGTCTTTCATTCACATTTTCCCAAAATCAAGCCTGATATGATCTACCTCTTTTTTTTTTTTTTTTTTTTTAGAAATTACAGAATCTGTGGTATTTAACGTGGATGATCAGTATGAATGAATTGTTAACACTGACTTGCTGTTCAGACAAATGTTAAGAAGTTAATGTTACATAAGAAATGCTGACTCTTTCCATTCTCCCAGATACCCAATCCAAGTGCCCCGTGAAGGTTGCTATGGAGACATGGATGGGCAACCAGGAGTGAGAAACTACGGGACAATGGACCCAGATGATCTTTTTGATGTTTATTGTTACGTGGAACAAATTGATGGTATGAATAATATCACATATCTCTATAGCTAAAACCTCACTGATGTTAGACAGTACTGATATCAATATTTGAGAGCTAAAAAGCAACAATAACAATATATCAGCCATTATTTATTTCACCATTTTTGAGCCCCTAAATTTTATTGTTATAGTGAGAATTGTGTGTAACATTTGTACTAAACAGGATAGGTCTCTTTTGAATAAGGAACATTCAGCCAATATTATCTGTCACACCAATGTATCTCAGGCTATATCCACATATAACCATGAGAAATTCAGTGATCTGAATAAAGAAATACTGTACATACTATAAAATAAAATAATGAAACTTTATATGAATGTTTTGTGTTTGTAGGAGAGGTGTTCCACGACCCCGTCCCACAGCAGCTGTCATTTGATGAAGCACAGGCATACTGCAGAGGTGCAGGGGCAGAGCTGGCTACAACAGCACAGCTGTACTTGGCATGGAGTGAAGGTCTGGACCGTTGCAGCCCTGGCTGGCTGTCTGATGGCAGTGTGCGTTACCCCATCATAACCCCCAGAGAGCGCTGCGGAGGCCCTCAGACAGGTGTCAAAACCCTTTACCGCTTCAGCAACCAAACTGGCTTCCCAGAGCCGTCCAGCCTTCATGACGTTTATTGTTTGAAAGGTGAGTTTTGTGTTTTGTGCCTAAAAAATGATTGTGCATTAAATAGAATTTAAATTGCATGTCAAAGATGTATTGGATGTTCATTACTGCTCATTTGAACAAAAATTTTAACTATGAATACTATAGACACACAGTAATCAATCCTTTGCTTTGCTCTTTATGAAATACATATTATATAAAAACATTTTGTGGACATTCTGATATTATTATTATATTATTTACAATTTGTATGTATGTAATTAAACTGTAAAGAGATAGTCTAAAGTTGTTTTCATAGCTGTTATATCATATTTTTTAACTACTTATCTGTCTTCTACAGATAACAGAATTGCTCCCACTGACTCTCCTATGGACTACATGGCCACAGAGCCTGAAGACTTTGGACAAGATGTAGTTATTCTTACGGAACCAGATCAAGAGCTGAAACTGAACCAACATGCTGAGCAAGTGGAGAGAGAGGCTCAAAGTGTGCTTGAATCTTTTCCCTTTGTCTCCCAATCTTCCACTGAGGAAAACCTGGTTGACACACACTCAACAGTAATATCAGACACAACAGAGTCTCCTCTCAACACCACATCCACATCGGACTACTTAAAGGCGTTTAATGAAACTTCATCTCCTTCAGAAATGAGCTCTCACTCCCAGAATCCTGCAGCACTGGGGAACAGCACCAGCAGCACAGAAACCTACAATTTCCCACAAAACACATCATTACTGCCCAGTGTTTACAATGAGACAGATTCCCACCAGAACTTGAACTTCACCTTTCACCAATTTGAATTTGAAAACACCACAGGGTTTCCTGAACCATCATATGAACCTCACACACATAACCAGACAACACCAGACACAAACCCTGAAGAGTTTACGCAACCATCTGAGAGGCCGAAGGAATCTCCAGAAATACAAGAGCCTAACTTTGGTTTAAACAGATCACAGGCCAATTACAGCATTACAGAGAGCAACGATACTCAAGAGGAGAATATCCCGGTGGCAACTTCAATGACTCCTGACAACATGCTCCAGGTGAAGATGGAAGAGGCAACAGTAGCAGAGCCTTGGCAGATGTCCCTCATGACTCAGTCACCAAGAGAAGAAGGAGAGCTTCTTACACAAACTACCGAAGCTCCCATCAAAAACCTAACTTCACTGTGGCTCCCTCTTGATGGATCTGGAGATAGTTCTCAAGGTATGAATTTAATAGCATTATAATATAAAACAGTCTACAGCCATGCTAGCAGCTCTGTGAGGCTGTACTTAGCTTAATACCAACATGTACACAATGGCAATTCTAACATCCTGATGATTAGCATGTATAATGTTTTCCATGTTCATCATCTTAGTTTAATGTGTAAGCATGTTAACGTTTGCTAACTAGCACTAAATACAAAATATAACCAAGTCTGATGGGAATGTCATTAGTTGTACAGTATTTGTTCTTAAACCAAAGTACTTGACACATACAAAGTCATCCTTTTGGCACTAGCTGCTGCAAATTTCATGGCAATCCACCGATTATCAATTGGCCTTTCAAGCCAAAAAATGTCAACCCCATGGTAGAGTGGAATAATCAAGGCATAGCCAAACACAGTGAGATTTGTTCTCTTGGGACCAGGGATATTTGTGCAAAATTTCATCTTAATCCCTCCAGTAGCTGTTGAGATATTTCAGTCTCAACCAAAGTGGTCACTGCAGTCCATAGAGCCATATGCTAGCATGGTTAGAACCATCAATATCTTAATAGAGCTACTTCAGATACTTAAATAGTTAAAGATTTAAACTTGTTTTGTTTTTTTTCCAGAGAGTGACCTTGACGTTGAAGTAGTCAGCTTCATCTCAACATCAGATTATTCCACTTCCAGCTTCACCACTCATCCATCACTTTCCGCTACAGCTAGCAGCGCTCCAGCTGACACTCAGACTGTACTCCCAGATCCAACGTCTTCATCCGGGTCACAAAATATTGACAATCTGGGCTTCGAAATCCTCTCCACAGTACCACAATTATGGGAGTCTTCCATTTCTAAACAGGAAGGAAGTACAAGCTTAGAAACTGAAGACACAGTCACCACAGAAAGTGAGGAAAAACGGCTGCACCCGACAAAGGCTGAAGAAAACCTAGTTTCTGGAGTAAGTTTAGCTACCACTGAGTCTCCAGAGGAGTTCAACACCTCTCAGTTGCCTACTGATTCCACCACAGCACAGTATCAGACATCATCATACAGAGTGTATTTAAATACTGTGACCACTGCTTATGAAGAGGCAAGTGGACAAGAGCCTGGTACAGTTGCTGCAATCCTTGGAGAAGAAATTGAAGTTGCTCCAACCCTTGAAGAGGATGTTACAGTTAGCCGAGTCCCTGAAGAGGAAGTTAAAGTTTCCCCAACAATTGAAGAGGCTAAAGTTTCCTTTTCACTGGAACAGGAAGTTAAAGTTTCCCCAACAATTGAAGAGGCTAAAGTTTCCTTTTCACTGGAACAGGAAGTTAAAGTTTCCCCAACCCCTGAAGGGGACATTACAGTTACCCCAAACTTTGAGGATGAAGTTAAAGTTGCACCAACTTTGCCCCAAGAAGAAGCCAAAGTTTCCTTTTCACCGGAAGAGGAAGCTTCAGTTTTCCCAACCTATGAAGAAGAAACTAGTGTTGCTCCATTGGATGAAGAAGAAGCTAGCATTGCTCCAATACTTGAAGAAGAAGCTCACATTGCTCCAACCCTTGAAGAAGCTACTGTTTCCCTGACTCTTGAAGAAGCAAATGTTGCGCCAACTCTTGAAGAAGCAAATGTTGCGCCAACTCTTGAAGAAGCTAAAGTCTCCCCAACCCTTGAAGAAAAAACTGTTTCCCCAACCATAGAAGAAGAAGCTAACATTTCCCCAACCCTTGAAGTAGAAGCTAATGTCACCCCAACCCTTGAAGAAGAAGCTTACATTGCTCCAACCATTGAAGAAGAAGGTAGTGTCGCCCCAACCCTTGAAGAAAAAGCTAATGTTTCCCCACCCTTTGAAGAAGAATCTAACATTGCCTCAGCCTCAGAGGAAGATGCTTCCATTGCCTCAACTGTTGAGGAGGAATTTACCATCTTTCCTCTTGATTCTCAAACATCTAACTGGGCTCTGCTGACCACCACAACTGGACCCCAAGAATCTCTGAATGATCTTGAGTACAGCGGAAAAACCTCCTCCATCACGTCCACAGCAGTTTTAGATGCCTCCTCAAGTACAAAACCCACCGCTGCTACCACAAAGACGACTACCGCCACCATCACAACCACCACACACTGGTCCAGACGCAGCTGGAGCCCGACAACCTCAACAGCCACTGTTCACCACAAGACGACAGAGCCCCAGAAGGTGATGCACCTCATACCACCAGTGGATCAGGGTCTGGTGGATGTTGAGTTTAGTCTCACCCAGCCGCCCACTCTGCTTATCTTGCCCAATGAGAGGGCAGCTGTAGGCGGTACAGGGAAAGCTTCAGGTAATGTTAAAGCCACTCTCATCAGCCTAACCGTCCTCCTCTTGCTACTCGACGCAATGATCCACTAAAATCCCTGGTCTGTCCTCTGCCCCAACCTGCCTTTATTCCATTTTTCTGTAAAACACCTCCCCTCCTTTTCAAACGACTTCCCACGTTTGTTTCACTTGTCTCAGAAAGCCCACTCACCCTTCTGACTCCTCCCACTTCTCACTTCTGTCCTTGTGATCCCACCTCCCCTTCAAGATACTCACACCGGGACAGCTCCCATTTGACGTTTGTCAACAGTCCAGTCTTGTTATGCATGATGTTTTCTTCCTCATCCAAAGATTGACTTCTGTGAAGTACTGTAATATAGTGGTATGCTTGAATGAGTGTTTTAGTGCTTCTACTACATGACACATGGTTTTATGCAAGAGTGATGGTTACAGCAGTAAACATTTCACAGAACATTGATCAGTGGATTTTGTTTTCAGAAAATAATCCCTTCACCAAACAAGTGCAAATTATTCTCTGCACCATCATTTTCTTCCTGCTAACTGTCAAAACTCACCATGTTTTTTGCAGTAATCTGGAAGTAACATTTTAAAGGGACTCTGTAACAGCATTTACATTGAATGTAACAGCACTGAACAGTGCTATCGCAATAATGTATTATATTTAATCCATAACTGTCAGGTCATCAACTGTTAAAAACTGTTCTCTTTCCTCAGATTTTCAGACTATTGCTATTTTAGATAGTTTAGTACCAGAAGCACAGATTATTATTATGTTTATAAGCACAAATATTGTTCAGTGATGATTGGTTGTGAGTGGTAACACTTAGCAACAAGTTTTTGAATGTTCTTATTTGGGACATTAATGTTTCATACTTAGATCATGTTCTATTGTTTAATCATAATCATTCAAGATTTGTACAGTATTGTGTTTTTAGGTGTGATAATGATAAAGTCAACTAAGTGATGTTTGTTTCTCGTCTTGCCATCAGTTTAAATCTCTTATTTTGTTTTCCTACGATCTCAAACATTTTTGTTTGAAATTTGAAATGTCTCAGTATATAAGATATATTGAGATTAATTTAGTCATTTTGTAGTTTCTACAACTAAATAAAGCAGCCTCAGAAACCTCTAAGGAAACCCAGTTCCGCCAAGAAAAGAAAAAAGTTAAAAATAAAAGTAAAAATCTTGATGGTAAGTCAGAACTTTCACTACATGTAACAATGTGTGGGAAAAATGGTTTTCTGCAGAACTGGCATAATTGGCATAAACTAATCCAGGGAAGTGCTGTTCAACACAATGGGTTGTTACAAGTCTAATATTTTAATCAGAGAACGAGGGAATTTTATTTATAGACATTTCATTAGAGGGGAACTCACTGTAGTTACATCAAAGTGATGCAGCACAGTTCTTCAGCAGAACTTAAAAACAGAATTTATAATGGTGCAAAGATATTACGAACCAGAGTGGCACTGCATTTGGCTCCATACAGGCACTTTCAGATTATTTAAAGATAAGATAATCGTTCCAGTCACCCATATTTCTGGTGATAATTGACTCGCCTTGTGCAGCAGCTTCACTCAGCATGTTTGCAATTACATTCAGGACTAGAGTCTCTCCAAATATATATTCTACAAAATCTTATTTAAAAAGTATATTAACAAAACAATATACATAGTAATTGAAAATATAATGACTCATGAGTATCATTATTCTTGGGAAAGCAATGATTTTTATAAAAAAAAAAGTTAATTAAAAATAAATTACAAGAGAAAGCAGCTGATACACAAGAACCGCTGAATGGAGGACAAAATATTTCACTGCATTTATCATGGTGGTGATGATGTACATCATGTCAGATTTGTCCACATCTGCTACAAGTCAAACTGAAACCCACTAACACGCTACAATTAATCCAAGGTTGCAGGTACAGTTTTGTTTTATTGATTATGATTTTATGCACTTTTTTTTACTGTTAGAGTTTTACTATTCATGGTGATGAAAAAGTAAGGAAAGCATTTGCACTTGCATATCTGTGTAGCATGTTTTTTCACATTTAATCTCGACTTCAGCATCTCCAATACACCTAAATTTGGTGAGCAGTTTACATATAGGACTGTTCATAGTGATAAAATACTGGAGTGTTTGCAATTTGTAAAGGCTGAGAAACACAGTGGGAAAGCCACCACTCATTCAGTAATTACCAAACTCACATCATCACCTACATGCAATTTATAGACATGTGAGGAAAACTATACTACAACTGTAAAATACATCATGCAGACTCTTCACAGAGTGAGAATTGAACCTTAGTGCTGCAAAAACTTGTGACAGGTTTCATTGTTTTATACTTAACTTCAAAGGCATCTCAATGGTTTTCCATGCCCCAGTTTTACTTTGACTGCATATGATCCTCATTAGTCTTGTGTAAGGCAGTTATTACTTTTCATACACACACTGACTCAAAAAGATCAGTCTAAATAGTAGTATGTGAGTGTTAAGTATAATGACAGACACCACAGAGTTCTTGTTTATAGGGTGTCAGAGGAAACAAATAAACCAAAACCACTTGTAAAATGTTTCATTTCAGTTTGGACACACTGCCACCATTTTGCTTTCTTTAACAATTTTAAAAATTTAAACTGAAACAATCCCTCTTTTTTCTTCAGGGCTTTAAAATAACTACCCTCTGATGCTAACACTTGCTTAAGCTGAAGAGATATTTCCTTTGTACAGTGTAATCATCCATACAGGAGTTAGACAACACGAAGTCATTATTTTCCAAATATGTGACACAAATGTCAACCTAGCATAAGAAAGTACACGTTTTATGTGAAAAGAAATGATAAATGATTAATTCATGACATTGTTTAAGAGTTAATTGAACTGTCACATGATGCAACAGCCACCGCAAGGCGCTTGAAATAATTTTTTTTCACCCCTTCAACTTAGTTCAGTCGAATTCTGAATAATGGGCCTTTGTGAGATTTTGTTAGAGGGTTTAATGAATGTACACAGGTATAAAGGTTGAAACACCTATCATCAGAAGAGGAAGTTTCACTGTAGAAACTCAATGCCAGGTGTCTCAATCAACATGCACTATTATGTATTTGTATCCCCCATGACGTGTGACAACAAATTGAAGCTATTTCTGCTCCTGCACACCATCAAGACAGTATACTTTGGTAGAGAGTAGTTACTGAAACAAATCACAGCAATGTCTGATGATTATCATGTGTGACTGTGTTATTGCATTTCAAAAGGAACATTGTTGGGTTTCTCCAAATATAATGTGTTGGCATATTAAACACAAGAAAATTCTAAATTAATACGACCCAGTCACACAGTGTGATATCATTCGTCATCGTTAAGACTTCACCATATACAAGTATGAAAAGTCATTAAGGAGGAATGGGAGAAAAAGACAGAAAGATTATCTAGGAAGACCCACCCAAACCTGCTGCAAGAAAAGGACCTGAGGGGTTTGACACTCTCTGAAGTTTGTCCTCTGCTGCCATCTGTTGGCTTATGTGGATGATGATGCTTTTTTTTATGCATGATACATTTTATCTGAGGATGTGTCCTGAAATGTGCCACTTGTTCTACGTGTTTATTTTCCTCTCCGTATATGTAAATTCATTTAACTCATGTGCACATATATCTTAATGTTTTTGTTGCACTTAATTACAATGTTTTACAGAGGACACGTGCACAATAGATTTGATACTTGATTTCAAGATTTCTTTTTTAGAAAAAGACAGTAATATTAATTGTGAGCTGCCTTTTTGATTCACCAAATCCACCTCTTTCTGATAATTCTCTTGCTTTCATTTGTACTTGCACATGCAAATCTTTCTGTTTCTGTGCACTCTTAACAATAACATATTGTATACATACTGTGTCCTTTGCTCTCATGTAGTATAAGCAGCAGATTCATCTCCTAATGACTGGACCTCTGTTGTGTTTCAGATGCCTGTTTGGACGACCCCTGTTTTAATGGAGGCACCTGCACAGACCAAGATGGGCAGATTAAATGTCTCTGTTTACCAACGTATGGAGGAGACTTCTGTCAGACCGGTGAGCTCCCTACTGTTTTTTTTTTATGTGGAAATCAGGATTACCAACTGGGGAAAGCAGGTGCCTGGGTCCCCCAGACCCCCAAGGGCACCAAAAGCCCCTGGTGCTGATGGTAATTTTACTAATTACAAAATTTAAATTATTTGTTTTAAATTTTTATAATCACATTGCTGTTTCAATCAGATTTTGTGATATATGTTGTGTCATATTTCCTATGTTGTTTGTCTGTGAGTCATTATTGTTGCTGCCCATTTTTGCTTTTAATCAAAACAAGGCTTTCCTGGTCACATAAGAGATCAATAAAAAAGAAAAATGTCAAGCCGTTGTACCAGTAAGAAAGTACAATACAAACTAAGGTGGGTCCTGCATTATCAACTTCATGTGCCACTAATGTGCCAATAATAAAAACGTTTGTTTGATCAAATTACCTCAAACAAACTGTCACATGGCAAAGTAGTTAGAATTCAGCATAGCAGATGGTTTCTGGGTGTCTGTGTTAATCTGCCCATGCATTTACTCAAAGCAATTTAGCATTTAGGGATAAATCGCGCATGTATGTATGTCTGCAACTGTATGTCTAAAGGCTTCCGTTCTCCTCCTCTGTGTTTCTCTCAGACTTGGAGCGATGTGAACCCGGCTGGGACAAGTTTCACGGTTTCTGTTACCGACACTTCAGCCAGCGTCTGAGCTGGGAGGTTGCAGAGCAGCACTGTCGCATGCAGGGAGCTCACCTGGTGTCCATCATGACCCCTGAGGAACAGAATTATATCAACAGTAGGTTCACTGTGCCGACTGTTTGTATATACAGGAAATTAAATACTTCATTTATTTATTGTTTCATGAGGACTGAGGTTTTTGTTTTTTCTAATTTATCTTATTGTCCTCCTCCCCAGGCAACTACAAAGAATACCAGTGGACTGGTCTGAACGATAAGACCATCGAGGATGATTTCCGTTGGTCTGACGGCAACCCACTGGTGAGTAATATTAGAAACCAGGAGAAACATATACACATGCTTGTAGGCTAGCATACTGTGTGACCACCAAACATTTCACAGGGCGTCACAAGAAGATGAACACCTCTTAGATGAAGCAAAATTAGTTTTTTTTTAAGTTAAGATGTTGAAAACCTTACCGAACATTTGGTATTTTCTTCTTCCACTTTCATACTTCATTTATTAGATTTCTCCATTTTTTGATAGTGGTTGTTTGATTTGTGTTGATTCTCTAATTATTTGACATTAAGCAAATTATTTTCTTGTTTATGATTCAATCCATTTATTACATCATACACTTGGGAAAACTTGGACCCAGATTATATTGCTTTGATACCTTTTTTTATTTCACCAGAAACAAATCTTGATTCATTTTAGTTTTTCAAACATTAACAGAGTTGTACCCTACCTAAAAGAAATAGAATATTATTATGTGATATAAAGTCATAGAACACATGCACAGACTTCAGATTTCCATACAGTATGTTATGATTATTATATCCTTGCATGCAAAAAACAAATAAATCTAAAAATCTGAAAGCTTAAATCTCTTTTCTCTCCGTGTTTACAGCTGTATGAGAACTGGTACAGAGGGCAGCCGGACAGCTATTTTCTCTCTGGAGAAGACTGTGTGGTGATGGTGTGGCACGATGACGGACGCTGGAGTGATGTGCCCTGCAACTATCACCTGGCCTACACCTGCAAGAAAGGCACTTGTGAGTAAATGAAAGAGAATGAACACTGAAGTCATTATTTAAAGCTGCTTATGAATGGGCTCAGCTCCCTCATGTGGTTGTTTTGGGTTATTACATCACCATGTATCAGTTGAATAAATCATGGATGCAAAGTTGTGAATAAATATGAGATCACAAGTGTTTCTCTCTTCCAACAGCCTCATGTGGTCCACCACCGAAGGTCCGAAATGCCTCCATATTTGGAAAAACTCGACAGAGATACGAAACTAATGCAGTTGTACGTTATCGTTGTGCCGCGGGTTTCCAGCAGAGACTAAATCCTCTGATCAGGTGTCTGTCTGGAGGCATGTGGGAGAGGCCCCAAATTCTGTGCTTCCCTGGTAAGATAAGAGATTAGCTTAATCCCTGACAAAAACAATCTTTATTTCCTAAAACCTTCATGAAATGTACTGTCAGATGGCAGTGATCTTCTTGTACACTATGTCTGATATAGGGCTTGGTAATTGCATTTATAGTCTGCACTTTCAGGATGAATAAACATCATACACATAAAAGAAGAAAATAAGAACAAAGGGAGATAAAATATAAAAGCAAAAAAAAAAACTAAAAAATATTTTTAAAATGTGGTGTTATACATAAGATTAAAGCATACACAGGAAAAAATACTCAAAAATTCATATGATTTCTTTATTTTCAGAGGCTGGAGGTTCCACCCAGCACCCTGAGGTGACATCACTGACCAACAACAACAACTTTGCAGCAGGTGAAGACGAATTTGAAGCCACTAAGGAGACACCACAGTACTGGGACATCAAGTTTTAAAAAACAGCCATGCTTTCCTTGTCTTGTTTTCTTAAACTCTGCTGTTGTAACATGACAAGGTGTAAAGAACCGAGTGCTTTTACCAATGAATGCTCAAACAGGACAAAATGAACCACAAAAACATAGAAAACACAGAACTGAAGCTCCACTTTGCCAAGGAGCCTGAGTGCACACAAAGGCTCTAGTTTCTTCTGACGGAGACACTGTTTACTTAAAAAACATTCCTATTTTTTGATGTCCTTTAAAACACTTTCTAATGTAATTTCTAAGGAGATTTTTAAGGGTTAATGCGGTGACTGGTGGAGCTAAAAAGAGGTTTAGGTAAAGTGATTACCCGATGAGTCCTTTTCACTAGAAAGAAATACAGTAAATTACTATGCCAGCTCCAAATCTACATTAATAGCTATTCTATTTGTGGTTTTACATCAAGAACCTTTTTATGAAATGGTGCTAATGTCTTCAAGACCGTTCTATCCAACAGAGATTTTTGTTTTCAGTGTAATGTAGGAATACAGATATTTTCCTGCTTTTCAAAGAAACCTACAACTCCAAAGCACAAAGTCAACCATAACAAATAGTCAATAAATACTGTACATATATTAGTTTTCACACCTGTGATTGCTGTCCGCATTTTTCCAAGAGAAACCTTTGATTTCCAGCAGACACAGTTTTGTTCGTCAGCTTTATGTTGTAATAAAGTTTTGTAGAACAGAGCGAAGAATAAATTGTTCTCTTATTTTACCCTTAGCACTGTG
Organism: Seriola lalandi dorsalis; assembly: GCF_002814215.2. Classification (NCBI taxonomy): domain Eukaryota; kingdom Metazoa; phylum Chordata; class Actinopteri; order Carangiformes; family Carangidae; genus Seriola; species Seriola lalandi. The sequence continues at coordinate 1,511,530 of NW_019524961.1, read as the reverse complement.
TGTGGGCTTCATTTCATGTGTGAGGTGGACATAGTAATGAAAAGCTGACCCTGATTTTTGGTGATTTAGTCTGTGTTAACAGAAAAAGTAGAGATTCCACAATGTACAAGGTGTTTTAAGAGGGAAAAGATGACACTGAAAGGAGGATTTTGATAAAAAACCTTTGAATTTCTTAAATGAAGCGAAATCCATTGGGGACGTGAACTAGACCCTGTTCTTCTGTCATACAGGAGCTCCACCTGGGAAGCTTATTTCTTTTTAGTATTTCTGAAGTATTCAGAAGTATTTTCTGAAATATTCTAACTGCGCTAAAAATTAGTAAAAGTAAATACGTTGAGATTAATTCTCATCAACAAAACTGACAGTCAAAGAAGAAGTGGGGTGTCAATTTCATAAAGACTTCCTAACTCTAATATAATTTCAAAGGCTATAAAAACAACAACAACAACAACAACAACACAATCAAGGTCAGGTGACCAATATGGTGTGCACGAGCGCCCCAAGCGGAAACTTCCGCTGCCGTCAGCATGGAAGTGACAAAAACTGCAGTTCTTCGAATGGCCGCTTGAGGCTCGCGCCATGTTAAAATGCTCAAACTTACAGCAGAAGTAAACATGTCTCTATGTTACAACCCGGTTCAAAAAACGGTTTTGGTCTTTATAGCTAATATCCCCCTTCCATGACAACTGTACGAGAGTTAATTTTTATATAACTCACCAGTTTTTATTTTATTTTAGTGGAGTTATGTACAATTGAGGGCGTGGCCGCTGACAGGTGTGTACCATCACGTGGCTAGCCGTTAGCGGTTTGTTTGGCATCACCTCTAGTCACTGAATGTGGTGTGGTGTTGTTGCCTTTTGAAAGATTTTACATGCAAATATCGGACAGATAATATGCCTTGTTGTGCTGTCATTTGACTAACAGGACGTGAGGAAGCCGGTTTTTTGAGGTGAGTGAAATTCTAGTGTTGTTTTATTTATATGTTAGCACTAATTAGCAGGTGTCGGTGTCTGCGCTAACCATACCTGGCTTGTTAGCATAGCTGGTTAACTAGCTTATTAGCCAGCAAATGGTTCAACCTTTGAGCAAGACGCCACCAAACTCTTGGTCCAGGCTATGGTTATCCCCCGCCTCGACTACTGCAATGCCCTTTTGGCGGGCCTCCCTTCACGCACAGTGAAACCTTACAGATGGCCCAGAATTAGACACGGCCACCCAAATGAAATTCATGTCACTATGTTTGCCCTCAGAGTGACTTAAACGAGCGCTACTCAAACACCTAATGCACATGCAAGGGAATAAACTATGAACGTTACCCCCAAAACATGCCTGGTGAACTCTTACCCCACCTGGTTATTTTACTCCACAAACGATTGGTTTGATCGTAAAAATGAACATTTAAGTGTTTGTCACTGCTTGTGTCCTGTGTTGTCTTTCTCTGACGTGACTAACGGGTAATGTTATGATATTATACCGATAGCTGTGTTTAAACAAGTCCTGAGAGGTTTCTGTCTGAAGGACACTTTGTGTGGTATTGTTCATAGACAGCAGATGATAGTAGGTAATAGTTATTCTGCCACCAGATGGCATCATTGTGCTGTGATTTGTTGGAGTGGCTTAAAGGAAACAAATGGCAAAATGTCAGGGAACACTGAAGTGTTTGTTATCACAGCTGAGTCCTAATAAAATATTTTGATCATGATCATATTAACATTAGAGGAGCTGAAACAAACAAAACTGCTACAGAGACTTGTTGTTTAGTGAGATAAATGATGGATTTCAGATATTCAGAATCATTTGTGTTTAGCTAAATATGTGTTAACTCTGTTGTTTGGGTACTTCAGCTTTGAATCTTGCAATTCTTACAACTGGCTGCTTATTTTATTGATGTGCTATTGAACAGTCACATTGCAAAACCACCCAAACCACTTATATTCCATCTACCTTACAGAAAATATCTCCACTTTTCTACTGCACATTTCAATATGCTTTTATTCTCTTGTGTGTTTCTCGTTGTGTAAATATGAGGCATACAGTATAGTGGCTGTCCTTTTTTAACCAGGTGAAAGTTTTGCAGTAAATATATGTTGATGATTAAAGTGAATCAGACAGTTTGCAGTCGTTTGAGAAAAATATCCCCCTGAAATCACCAGAAGGAAACTAGCATACACCTACAACCTGCTGTGTAGGTATACATATTTTAGACAGTTGTGCATTATATTAGATACAGTGTAAATCCTTTTTTAAATCATTGCAGGCAGATGGCTAAAATAGTTGACTTTAGTTTACAGTATGCCATTTTTTAGTCATCAACCATTTTAATTCTTTTCATTTTTAACAATAAAGACATACATGGACATGACAGAGTACAAATTAAGCCCTTTGCACTGTCAACAGCTTAGTGGTAGGTTATTTATTAAGCAAAGTCCCAAACACCTGCTGCTTTTATCTGTTTTATATGAATGTAAATTGGATATTTTGGGGGGTTGGATTATAAATCAGACTAAACAAGCAATTGAAGACATCACTTTGGGCTCTGGGAACTTGTAATTCAGCAGATTTACACTCAGAAACCCAGAAATTCAGTGTGTTTAGAGCAGTAATTTTATTGGCTGTATATAGTCCGCATACCCCTGAGGATCAATAAAGTCTTATCTCATTGTAACCTATAATAATAGCTCATCATTTAATTGTATATTCAGATCAATAAAACAAAATATAATCAAAAAAGTGTCAAGTAGCATTATTTTAATAGTAAATTTAGGACCACCATTAGATATGCCAAAAACATGTGTAACCAACTTTTTCATCATCAATGTTTTTGTATGTGCAGAATGCAACATGTGTGAGCGCAGTTTCATACCAAGGTAAACAAGAGACAATTTTCTTTCTCAGCAATATGCCACTGAGCAAGACATTTAGGCCGAAAAAGGTCTGCATTAGTGCTGCTCAGTGGCCAAAAATACAGGGTTTTAGTTGCTCCAGGCAGCTCCCCCGGTGTGCAATGTGTTTGCGTAAAACCCTCCTTCCTTCTGTTCCAGCTCAATTAAAAAGACAGATCCACATAATCAGACCTGATCAAATGGTGAAAGGCAAGCGGATGTTCAGAGAGGTGTCTCTGTTGGAGCAGGTCTGCAATTCTCAGGCATTTAATAGTGGTACACCGCTCTGCCTGAATGCAGAAGGTTGGTGTCTGTCCCCTTCGTCACACAGCTGATAACACAGCTCCAGATGGGAGTGTATTGTGACCTGTGACCCTGAGGTCACAGGGTCAGAGCAGAGTGAACAGAGGCCAGTTTTTAAGGACTCCTCATGGAGTTCCTCTTTCTTCCCAAGGCGCGTGGCTCGCTAATTGAGGGGCCACCTCCCCAAACCCCAAGTGCGAGGTCCTTGACACTCAAAAATGACCGCTGGTGTGAACTGCAGGGAGAGCAGAGAACTGTAGGGAATGAAAATGAGTGAGCAGTAATTATTTTGTCTGCCACTAGAGCTGCATCCACCCCTTTCATTAATTTTATTTTTAGTTTTGGGATTGAGGACTGGACCTAATCATTATTTTTTATTGTTGATTAATCTGTCTGCATCTGCAAATGAATTGTTTAGTCTATAAAAAGTCAATGAATAGTAAAATAATGCCCGTCACACGTCAAAAGAGTCCACAGTTACATCTTAAAACAGTCTTCTTGATGAACTGCCAAAAACCCAAATATTTTTAATATGTACTGATATAAATCTTAGGAAATTTGTGAATTCTCATATTCAAGAAAATGGAAACACCAAATGTTTGTGATCTTTGCTTGATAAATTACCTAAATGATGAATTTATTATCGAAATTATTGGCCATTAATTTTCTGACACTAATCAGTTTAATTCTATCTAATTGTTTCAGCACTTTTCCTATTCACTAACAAAGAAACAATTTTTTTAAAGAAACATTTACACTACATTTACAATCAGAGATTTGGGTTCAGATGGAACTATTACATTTATCAAAATAATGATTTTTTCTTAATTCTCCAAACACCAGGATATAAACAAGTACATTTTTTCAGACTGTGTGTCGCACAGTTTTCATACTGAGTACTGAATAGCTGTGAGATGACTCTGCTGACAGATTTTCCGTTGAAACAGAAAATGAACATATCGGTAATAATAAGATTCTGTTTGTCCGCACAATGAAAAGACAAAAGGGTTGAGTAGAAGTTGAAAAGGCGTGCCAAGTTGGCTGGGAACCTCAGCAGAAAGCTTTACCCACAACCCTTCACCCCACCATCTCTGCTCACTGGGATACAAACAACCTTTGTGGCTTCTCTGCCTCTGGTGAATTCCAATTTGGACAAATGCGTGCATGTTTTGTGTTTTTCAGGGGGTTTGAGCAGCATCCCCTTCTTCCTCTGGTATTACTACAACAATATTCAGACAAATACTCAATTAATGTGTGTGTGTGTGTGTGTGTGTGTGTGTGTCATAAAAACAGCGGAATAAGTCTTCTCTCTTTTATGGCAAATTTGTCACAGGTTGTTACATTTTTAGAAGATTTGATGATGATAAATATATATTTGTAAAATAACTTTCTGCTATTCCACTCCCATACAGTAGGTATGGAAGATTTTTGAGTGAAATTTTATATTTTTATGAACGTATTTAATGTGAACTTTATTATTACAAAGCCTGTTCAAGTACAGGAGTTGTAATGGGAACATTCTGGTTTTATTTAAGATCTGCTTGTGATACATTAATCAGTGTTCAGATACTTTGAGGAATGTCACTGGAAAAACTTTGTTCTGCTCAAAATGTACTATTGAAGGGGAAATTATTTCAAGAAATTGTACATTATTTCCTTTTAAACAAACCTCTCTGCTGGTAATGGCCATTAGTGAAGGATAAACCTTTCTGTTGACTTAACTTCTCCACAAAAAAACAGCATGAAGAAAAGGCAAGGAATAATAACAATACATCATTAATGTGGGTGCTGCATTTGTTTTTGCTTTCTTCGCAGCATCACATTCTTTCTCATTTGTAATGTTGCATATTAAGTACTATCGTATATTTCTCACAATTTCTTATTGTAAAGCTTATCGTTAATTCTTTGTTACAGAATTTTGAGTATTTCATTTTTCTTCGCTGCATCTTATTCTGATTCTGTTATAGCCCAACTAATACAGTATTTTTGAGGCTGGCACCAATATTGATAATTGACACTTCAAACAATCAGCCAATATAATTTTTTATTCATTTTTTTAAACATAAATGTAAACACATGTATTTAATAACAATCCCCTTAAATGTATGTAGAAAGAGCTGCGATTAAAGTCTGTACAGAACATGGAAAATAAATTTGTCCTTTCTCTCTGGTGAACAAACTGCAATGATGGAAGTGTTTCTAAAGTACCTCAACTTATATGTAATATCTACTTATATGTAATGTGTAGTTTATCTATACATAATGTATAATATGATATCCACTTTTTAAAGTACTTCAAATATACTGCTTCTGTACCACAGATTCTTGTTATCTTGTAATCTGCATTTTTTACTAACCGAATTATCATTCAGAGCTAATTTATTATTCATCCCTTTGTATTATGTTTCAGACACCTGTAAGAATTTTGGTTAAAAATCAAGACTGTTTTGGTAAAGAGAGTAGTAAGCAGTTAAACTGTGTGCAGCCACATCAGGCCAAGGTTTGTGATAGTGCTAAGTAAAAAATAAAATTTTCCTTTCTTCATCGTCTTTGTCTTCCTCTCACATATATAGTGAGTGAGTGCGGTAAGTTATAGCTTACAGATGATCTAAGACAGCCTACAGTGAGCCGGTAACATTCTGCTGGGTTCAATCAATTGACAAACAACAGAAAACGTGAAGTTAATGTGTTTATATAATGGAGTGAAGTGTAATTCCGTGCTCAGATGCAGTCATTGATACGGTTTCATACACATCCTATCAGGAATGCTGTATGAAAACTATCCCTAGAAAAGTGCGAGCATGTGGAAGCTGCAGCAGCTGGATGCAGCTGTATCAGTTTCTCAGCATGATAAAAAGTGGGGGCTGCCTGCAGTCAGCGGCTCAGCTCTCAGATCAGCTCCACTGATATAATGGCTTCTTTAATCCGAGCCAATTAGACCCACAGGGCACAGGGAGTGGCTGTTTTCACACTGCACCCATTTGCACTGGGGGTGGGAGGACTGATTGACAGGCAGCCGTGTGAAAACAGAGACACAAATAGGTTATAATTTGAACCCATGGAGAGGCAATATGGAGGATGCAGCCTTCATGGGAAAAGATTTCTGGCAGTATCATTTACTGATGGATTGTCTGACTTTAGAATCATTCAGTGGCATTTAATCAAATCCATAAACACATAACAGCCATTTTGACCACAATGACAATCAATATAAACTAACGTGTTCACAGCCTCTAAGTGATTTTTTAAAAATATATATATTTATGTACAAAGAAAGGATTATATCACGCTTGTTTTTCACAGTTCAGTGGTTCCCAACCTTTTTTATCCTTCGACCCTCTAAAAACAAAGCAGTAACTACTCATGTTAGTTCACATACATTTGAGCTGTGAGCAGTTCAACTAAAAAGTGATTTGTACTTCTCAGTTTAATTAATTTGAATCTAATCGATAGCCTTGAAGAGATTAACTATCTGTAATTAAAATCAGAAAAAAATGTGTAACAAAGGTTTTTTTTTTCTTTATCTTTTTAATCATGTCATGACCCCTCAGGTTTATTTTGCTACCCCTCAGGACCTCATGCTGGAAATGATTGTTCTAATAATAAATACAGGCAACAGAATTTAGCATAATTCTTATTATTACTGAAGCAAAAAATATTAATTGTGTTTGCTTTACTTTTCTTGCTTACTTGCATACTGACTTGCTTATGGAAGCCAAGAAATGTTCAATTAGAAAGCAAAATGAATTAGGAACTACGTGAATTGGGGATTCTGTGAACTAAAGCATTTCTTAAAGTCTGCCTGCACGGCATCCTAATCATACACACTCCCTTTTAAAAAAAATATTTAAAAAATCAGTGGGGAAAAAACATCAGCTGCAGTGTTTGGTCATATTTGGTGATCTGACGTGCTTGCACATCTCGATGCTGTTGCCAGACCCTCAGTCCCTGCAGTGATGCAGACCTCCAGCTAGGGGGCACTCTGAACTGAAGTTGTTCTAACAAAATGCATGGGAATCACCTCTGTTCAATATTCAGCCGCTGTTTCAGTTCGTGTGATTGAACCACGTGGGAAAAACTCCTGAGGATGATTGTTGAGTGTTCGTGTTGTGCATGTCTTGTTCTCACAGCTGTTCCTCAATACGTCTGACATTGATTACCATTTTAAGGTGTGTGTGTGTGTGTGTTTGATATCTTACTATATGGTGGTAAATTATCGTCTTAGTGAAGTTGATGGTGGAAAAATTAAATGTAAAGACACAAATCTGGTGTTTTGTGTGACTTTTTTGCGTTTATTATGTTGTGAACAGTAAAAACCTGATAGGAAACGAGGAGATGTGGGATGACTGGCAACAAAGGACCCAGACAAACACCTGGATGCCTTCTCACATATTAGTGTTATGTGGTCACTGGATAACTGGTTTTTAAACAGAAACCAAAACACACTTGTGGTTAAAATTGGACAGTAAAACTCTTTCTATGTTTCTCTTTTATATAGATGTCCAACATTTTCAAATGGAATTTGGCAATAATTTTCCTTTTTAATGACTTCTGTAAAAAAAAAAATATTTAGCACCAACAGTGAATGTGAGAGGCAACAATCGTAAAATAAGACATGAGATGCTTTTGGTATACATCTATTGAAGTAGGGATTATTCAGATCCTTCACTTTAAGTAAAAGCAATACTACAACGTAAAAATATTCTGTTACAAAAAAAGCTCTGCATTCAAAATCTTACTTCACTAGAGGTACAGAAGTATTATCTGCAACGTGTATTGAAAGTATGGAAAGTAAAAGTACTTGTTATACACTCGAAAGTGATCATTATCATATTAATGGATTGCTAAAACCTATGCATTGATTCATAAGCATCGTTTTACTGTTGCAGCAGGGTGAGGTGGAGCTAATTTTAAGGGTAAGGTAATTTAACCTGTATAGATTATATTTTATGACATTTCATAAAATAAGCTTACATGTAAAATTCTGTGAACTAGTTGCTGAAGCTGTCTGATAAACGCAGTGGAGTGAAAAGTACAATATTTTCCCTGTAAAGTAGTGGAGTTGAAGAAGTGCAAAATTGAAATGGTCAAAACTTTACTTAAAAACAGCACTTGAGTAAAGGTATTGAGTTACATTCCCCCACATAATGCAGCACGCTCAGCTTCCAGGGCCTTCAATTAGATAAAAATAAAGCTTTTAAGATTCGTTTCAAAGACACTTTCTGATGTAGACAAACATGACTGAACGTTTGCTCTGGTGGTTCCCAGTGATTTTGGACACAGCAGGTTCATCATAATTCTCTCTACCATGTCATTCATGTTTGCCCATGTCCATGTCTTGGAGGGACATCTCCCAATTTTGAACATTTGGCAACCTAAAGTCCTTCACGTCCACCAGTCAAGTAGACATGTCCGTCAAATGTGAGATTGTGACGGCTTTTAACAAGCAGTGTCCTGACAACATTATAATCACCTCTCTGTGTATTTTTTGTGCTGCTCTGAAGCATTAACATGTGAAAGCCCCAAGTTCCTGTGAACTTATTTGACCTCTGACCTCCTCTCTATGTGTCGCAGACAACAAATAGCTGCAGCTGGGATGGAGGGTCCCCAGTTGGTTCTCACCCACAGACTCCAGTTCAGATTGACTGCGACATGTCTGCTCAGAGGCAACAATGGGTGAGTAAGAATAAGTGATTATTATAAGTGGTTCTGACTTGTTTTCACCTTTAATGACTTATTGAGACACATTCTTTATCCTCTCTCATACACTTGCATTGCTAAAACATGTTGGAGGCCAGGCCAGTGAGAGTGTCTGGAGCATTTGAACACACACCATTCAAACAGCAGATAAAAACCTGTGTAACATGTTGGACAAGAGATATTTCATACATTTGAAATACCAATAAAAGCTCCAACCAAAAATTCAAGCCTCAAGCAGAGATGAGCAGTAGGCTGCAGAGGTCTGGTAAACTCTGGATTTTCTTCGTTTTCAGGCTTGTAGTCTTCAGACCCAACTGACAGCTGACTCAAGTGACATCACTTGAGGCCTCTGGAGCATCAAAAAGTTTTATAAAACATTTCTCACATGTGCAGTAGTACCCTCCTTTACACCTGTAAATGAACTCTGCTGTGTAAAATTGGTGGTGTTCCCCTTTTTCTCCTGACAACTCTTCGTCACTGGTTGCTTGTGTGTATTGGTTGTGAGCAGCTTAACCAAAGAGTGATTTTTCGTGTTTTGTTATATGAATCATTTTCAGATGATTCAAACTTATAACACCTTGACCCCCAGTTTGTAAACCACTGGTCTATAGTTTGATGCAACATGTTACTTAGTACAGTACTTAGCACATATTGGTACTTGTACTGGATTATCTATGCATGCAAATTGGTATTATTATTTACAAATAAGTAATTCCTACTTTGAGTTTATCATTCTTATGCATGATTTATGTACCTCAGTGCTGCACGTATGTGCTGAGGTTCTGGTTTAAAGTACATGCTGCTTTTTTGAAGAAATATGAACAAGATGAAGAAAGAAACACCTGACGTATGGAGGAATCTTCCTTCACAGCCCAAAGCCTTTGTCATTGTCATAAATTTAGGTAATCATGTTTCCTGTTTTGTATGGACAAGAAAGTTTGGTACACTCTGCCATGACAAAACAAGACGTTTTTGTTTATTAATTCACCACACGGAGTCAGACTCAGACCTGCACAGCCGAGACTCAGACATGCAAACGACATGGTACACACTTTCTCACAGCACTGTTCAGACACACACCCACAGTGTGACGCAGACAGTTTGAAGGGCCTCATCTCGCCTGCCTTTCTTTGCCTGTCTGCTCCGTCTGGCCCAGCCTTTTTATACGTCTAATTAAGTAGTCAGACCCTCCAGCGTGCCATGACATACTCATGGCTGATTTCTAGCCATGTTTTGTGCTTGTGTCTTCATCTGGATGGATCGGTTTTATATCGCAATCCATAAGATATTGTTTTCCCATTGAGCCTGGCACCCCCCTGTCAATGGTGTGAGAAAGTTGAGGGCTAATTCACAAAATGTTCAAAAGCAGCCACTAGATTGTTTTTGTGGGAAACCAGCAAGTGGATGACTTTCAGACAGAGGAGGAAATTTCAGACAATGTTCATTGGTGGAAAGAGGTTCCACAGAGCATTCCCATGTATGAGCTTTGTCACGCATTTAAGAGCTAAACAATACGTAATGTGAGAAAAGTGAAAAGTCAAGAGATTGTTTTTGAAACCTGTGTGGTCAGTCTGCATTGTTTCTTTAGCGGTTGGTGCATACTTGCATATCTTTAAAAATGAGCTGTTAGGTTAGAATATGTGTCTGTTTTAGTGCACGTGTGTGGAAATAAATCTCCATGGCCCATTGCGGATGGATGACACACTTCGCCCTCCTGTCTGGCTGTCCGTGGAAGACTTCTCCTCGACCCCTTCACGACCTCTGAGCTCTCATCAGAAAGGAGGCCAAGAGGTTAAACTTAGCAAACCAGCAGGTCAACAACCTCTTTATCCATCCTTGACCCCTGTTCTGCAGTTTAGGAATGAACCGAGGAGCCTGTTCTTGACATTGCACATTTCCTAAAACTCTGGTGAAAACAAAGACTGAAGAAATCAAATTCCCTCTCATAGTATTCAGGCTAAATGACCTCAGATGCTCTGAAAACCACAAACAAGCTGAACAGTCAAGATTTGCGAAGGATAAAAAGTGAAATCGCAACAGCTTTACTTCAAAACAGTAAATTTACAGTGTTTTGTGTTTTTGTTTTTTGCACTACTTAAGTACAGTCCCGAGGTATTTGCATTTTACTCATTTCCATTTTATGCTCCTTTTTACTTCTCTACAATACAGAGAGAAATATTCTCCTTTTTACTCAATTACATTTATGTGACGCATGTAGATACAGTAACTTTTCAAATTAAGATTTTACCTGAAGAAAACATATGTTCATAACATAAAATTGACTCTATTGTTAAAGATTAAAGTGGTTCCCAACTTTTTTGACTTGTGACCCCTCAGTGCTTTGTCACCTTTCAGATGTCTTTGAGGTGATTCCATTTACCCTCTAAGCTTCTTAGATGGTTTCATTTGAATCACAGTTTGAGGCCCGAAGAGTTAAGATGGTCCAATATTTCACACAAGAGCAGAGATTAGATAAAACATCCGAAAAATAAATGTAAATATGTTTAGAAAATAATACTAATGTGTTTTTACTCAAGCAGGATTTTGAATGCAGGACTTTTACTTGGACTATATTTACATAGTTGTATCGGCACTTTAATTTAAGCAAAGGATCTGATTATTAATTTTCTACCACTGACTGATTAAGGAATTAATGGTGTTAGATCAGGAGGGTGTGTCACTATGAAAACTAAACAGGACGATGCCACAGGTGTAAGAAATCCCTGAGGCCTACGAGGACACAGAACGACAATCAAAGGGATCAAAGGTCAAACAACTTGTGGAATTAAAAGGCCATTGAAAAGGGTCACACAGAGCAACCTCCTCCCTATGCGCTCTCCCATGCCTCACACACACACACACACACACACACACACACACACATACACACACACACACACACACACACACACACACACACACACACAAATTCAAACAGTCAATTGTGTGTAGAGAGGTGTTAAATTAGGGAGGAAGTGACCATTGTCCATCTGCCCCGAGGTCAGATCTCTTCATGTCACACATAATTTCTGACCTCAAACGAGGACCTTAATTTATTTATTCAGTATTCTTGGGTGTGTTTGTTTTTCACAATTTGTTGCCCTGATAAATGGCATGTTATATACCATGCATTAGATAGATTAATAGTAAGAATTGTCGCACAAATAGACTTTGCCGTCTGCCTCTAGAATCTAATTAGTGAATATATATGATAAATATGATGATAAGTATAAAATAGGCAGTTTCCAAGATGAAAAGATTTTTCAACACTAGGCTATTTCTTCATTTGAATTAACTTTAATTTTTTTAATTCTTACCATCATATTGCTTGACTGAAAAGAAAATCGAAAACAACTGGCAGTCAGCACCCTTTATAGTCAATTACGTTCACATAGGTGTTTAGAGTCTAAACAGCTTTTTACACTGAATGTTTGCTTCATGAGTAATGCAGCATATTCCCACCGGGGAAGGGTATCCAAGTTTTTGATACAAGTGCTAATAGGTTTTTTCGCTAATATCCAAACTATACATTTTTGATATCCTATTGTGATTACCAAATGCACATTTTTCTACCACTTCAGCTCCTTTTTTTCATTTAACAACAGAACTGAAATGATAAATCCTGTTTAAACAGACAATCATCCTTACAAGAACTTCGCTTAAATGAAATTCATTCTTTTGGCAATTTTATAATCTGACAGTGGCTGATTGAATAAGAAGTACAGAAGAGTGAACATTTCACATTACTTCAGTGTTTGTTTCTCTGAATTGCTGACTGGCTCAGATGCACTGGAAACCATAAAGGAAATTTGTAGCAACATTGTCATCTGCAGTAAATTTACAGTATAGTAATAGTACAGTATAGCTTATCTTTCTCTTTTTTTTTTCTTTAGCAAAATTACTGAACATTCCCAAGTTCCAGCTTTTCACCTTGTGATAATTTCCTTCCTTGTTTCTCTCTTATGTGGCAGTAAATTCAATATCATTGGGTTTTAGACAGTTTGACAAAACAAGCTATTTGAAGACAGCAACTTGTGCTTTAGGATGCTCTGACTGGCTATTTTCAGGATTTCTGACAATTTACCTCCTACATGATTAATCTATTTATCATGAATAGCCGTTAGTTGCAGCCCTACTTTTAATTGTCAATAGTGTATCTGAATTTTAGTTAACAGTCCTCTGTGCTAAAATACATTTTAAATCAAATTTACTCTCCTCTCAGAAAAGTTGTTCTCTGTGATTTGCACCAGTAACAGGTAAATTTAGACCGAGCTAGTTAGTCAGACAGGATTCTTCGGGAGACATTTTGTCTTCATCACCTCAACATGCAGGCAAGGATTTGCCGTTGAACTTGAACCCAGTTCCCTCACACTGCCTGATTTCACGGTGGCAGTGTCAAACCCTCCAGCACCTCCCACTACTCCCCCTCCTCAGCACCATGCCCGTCTTTGTGAAGCTGTTTTCCTTGACTTTCCGCATCCCCCGTCTGGCCCTCTGCAACCTCTCTTCCATCTCTGCCCCCTCCCCTCCCGCACAGCCATTCTTCACTTCTGGGTCGGGGGGCTCCAGGAGACGGCCTGCGGGGACTCGCAGTACAGAATGCTAATCAGGCCCTCGGCGGCACTTCCCACGATTTTCCTCCCAGACATGAGCTATTGTTTTGTTATTGATTCCATTATAATCAGACGGTTCCCGTAACTTTCCTGCTGTCTGGAGGCCGGTCTGCCGCGCTGGCTGCAGCAGAGGGCCTACCTGTCATATGGCCCTTCTCACATTCATTCAGGATTTATCTTTTACTTTAAAGTCAATCTCTACACTGCTAAAGCACTGCCAGTTAAAAGGGTTTGGACAACCTAAAGGTTATTATTTGTTTAAATCTCAAGCAGTGTCATTTTAAATTCATTGTAAATACCTTTTTATGTTACAAAATAAGTGAACTGAGAAATATATTGGTAAAAATGGACAGTGACACTATAAATAGACTGTAATTAGGCCTGTGTACTGTATAATTTGTACAGCTGATACAAGGACCACGTGTTTTTCACACTAGGAGATCTGCTGGGTCTTTTTAAATCAGATTGTTCTGCCTTTTGCCACATGCAGTTTGATCCCTTGTTGTTGTTAATTTTTATGTGGAATAGCTAAAACAAAATAGTTCTGAACAGACATGGCCCATGAATATAAAACAGAAAACTGGCTAAAGCACAACAAAGTACCAGCTCAAAGAATCATCTTGACGTTAGAGAGGGGTCTAAATGTTTTGATTTTTATGCAACATTATTGTTAACGCTCATGGAATGAATAATTCTCATAGTTGGTCCTTCCTAGATCGGTTCATATACACAAATTTTATTTTTAGCAATTTCTCTTTAATACTATCTTAGCTGACATTGCCCTCCTGCGATGACTGCTCAGTGTTTTAGTGTTAGTGTTAATTTAAAAGTGCCTATTAATTGTTAGGCTCTCAAATTGTAACTCTGTAAAGGCAGAGTGCAAGTGAAAGGTCAGCCAGCTAATCCCATATTTGTTAAAACGTGGTCAGTCACAGCATCAACTCTACGACGAAGTATAATAGAGTCGTACTTTGTAAGTCGTGATTTTATTATACTGATTATGATTTAAACTCAACTCTTAACTATCGCTAACTTCCCTCACCCGATCTGTTCTCATGGTTTGCAGTTGAAATGTTTTAGAACAGATTAAAATGTTAAAAATTTTGTACTTAGAAACATTTGACTGTATGTGTATATGTCAAAAGGCATATCTGACTTTTGGGAGTAAACCAAAAATGGGTTTTACATACAAGTAAAACATAAAGTTCAATCTTTATTTTGCTTTTAAAATGTTTTTCTTTGTGCATTAGCAAATCTTAGTCTTCATTGTGATCGCTCAGTCATCAGCACTGTGACAAGTAAAGTGTGCACAAGCCTGTTGTAGCGCTAATGTTATAACCGGAGTACTTCTTTTTGTTTCTGGTCATGCAGAAGCTGCAGTCGGCACATACACTCCTGACAGTAGGTGACGGTCTGATTGTGACAAGTGGATTAAAAAATATATTATAATGTTTTATAAATCTTGTTATTCTGTCTGCCTTCACTGACAGACAGCTTCACGTATCAGAGCATGTAAAACAGCCTGATGAAGCATAAAGACCAAAATACTCAACATTCAAACTTCTTATTAGATGAACATTTCCAAAACATCAAATTAATACTAACCTCAGTCACTTCTGTCGTTGTCATTTCTGTCCTATGCCGTGAGTTGACAGAGAGCAGTACATTGCTGTATGCTTGAACAGTTTTTTTCCAGATCCTTTTTGATGCTCAGAAACCTCTTTTCCTTGATTCGACCTTCAGCCTCAGAGTGTTTGTGAGCTGAATAGTTTGTCCTTCCAGATGCTTCCAGTGGCTGCATGCAGCACAGCCGCAGCTGTATCCACTGCCCTGCACCTCCTTAAGAGCAGCTGTGCCACAATGTCCCAGACACAACACATTGTCCAGATGTGACTCAGATTTTTCTCCGCAAGTGTACAGTGCGTGTAAACATTGATCAGTGATTGCATTATGTCATATGAGCATGTTGTGCTCTTTTTCTACCTCTTGACATTTCAAATGAGGGTTACGTGTAATACGTTGGTGAGTGACATGCCTGTACAGTTATAGTACTTTCAGTGTTGTATTGTACAATCATGTCTTGATCCTGAATTAATAAACAGACAAGAAAACTCAGTGGAAACAGCTCAAACTTTTAGTCCTAATGGATCCACTCAGCCTGAATAGTTTCTGAGACTTAATACATTGAAGTCCATCTTAAAATTCACTGACAGACAATTTCTCACACTCATCTGATGCATTATTTATAAACTATAAACTATACCAAGTTTATGTAATCTAACATTCTCCAGCCTCATATGTCTGTGTAATTTAAACTACAGTCCTCTTGAACGAGTTGCAATTGGCATCAAATCATCATCATCATCATCATCAAATCAAAATATACAGTTCTCACTTCCACAGAACAACTAATTTTATGGCATCCATCAACCACACTGTCACAGTCAACACTGAATGGATTTTAACAAAATGTGTGGTCGAGTAATACTAGGGCCAGAACCACAGATTTCGAAACGAATACTGATACTTTAATTATTAAAAGCATCTAGTGTATTATCATGTTTTATGAGTTTAATGCAATTAAGAGGCTTCTGCTACATTCCCACGATGGAGAGCATGCTGGGAATTAATCCACATCACATCTAAAATGTATAAGAAACTTCATCTTATAATATATATACATTTTTTTTCATTGTCTCTTTCTGTAAATGAACCCCCATGCTTTACATGCATCACTTATTTTCTGTGCCTATGCTGAGTGGAAAAATATGGGTTACTTTCTCCACAGAAGTGCTCTGCCTTTGGTGTGAGTATTTACGAACAGACTCAGTTATCCTGACTAACATGTACTTGTTACCTGTTTGATACATTAGCAATGTCAAATGAAATACGTTTAACATGTTTCCTACTCAATTAATAAATCTACAATTTATTCTACATTTATTTATATAGTTGTGAGTATTACACCTCAGCTAACCACAACTGAGTAGATTATTCATGCTCACATAAGTTAGCCGGCAAACCTATAGGTTGTTTATGATGAAGATGTTGGTAGTGTAGAAGGAAACATGATGCACTTTTGTAAATGCAGATATAATGTAATGATCCATTATATTTGATTTAAATAGAGATTTAACTGTTAATCATCTTAGTATTCATCTTTGATTGTATCATGGCTGCCGTTCTGATCTTAATGGACCTATAACACACACAGAAAGACATAATGGATCATAAAGGTAGACATAATAAATCCACTTTCGGACAGTTGCTGCCTCATTGTAAACATCAATACCTTTATTGATTATATTAACTGAAATAGAAACAGTTGCATAGTACAAACAGTAACTCGTGCAAATCAAGCTAATAAGACTCCTGAAACAGTAGTTTGTTGTGCATAATAATGCAATCCTATCTACACAGTATTTAAACTGCAAATCTATTGCACATATTCACAAGTTCTCCACATTTGATAAAATGCATTCAAGTAATTGTATTACATCGCCATAGGAACTGATTGACAAATGAAATGTGGAATAAATCCAGATTTTAGTCTCTGAGACTGACAGTGCAATTAGCCTACTGATTAAACCAATGGAAAGACTATATGTCTGCTAGCAAAGAGTGAATTCATCTTTTAACCTCTACTTTACTGCAACTAAAACACACATTGCTCCTGTGCTCATATAGTGCACATTACTAAAATATCACAATTTACCACATTTCTCTCAGACTGTGGACTTAAACCAAACCCGTACATTTAGCTGTTAATGTGCAAACATAACAACAGTATTTATGTGCAAACACTAGTACAAATAGTGCAAACTTAACACCTCCTACTAATTCTCTTTTGCATAGATAAAATGTAAACATAAAAAAATTCCTGCGGTGATACTTGCTCTCAATTTAAAATAGTGCAATGTTAATAGAATACAAATTGATGAAGATTGAAAGTTTCTGTGAAATTATGCTAAAATATCCAAGAACTATTGTACATGAAATACAAAATACTGGAATAAAATGTGGTGCAGCTCATCAAAGGACCATATTTACCATAAGTGCGTTCAATCCAAATCAATTAGCATGTGGAAAAACGTTGAAACATAAAAAAACATAAAAACAAAAAACCACAGGATGATGAATTTTTTTTTTTAAAAGTACTCTTCACTGCTTCATTTGTCCAAAAAGAGTCAAATCTTATGAACAATTGATATAAAGTTCATATGTGATCTGTCAAGTCTGGAAAACATTTTTGACATTGCATCAGAAAAATAATTTCAAATGTTTCAAGTAATTCAGTCATAACAGATTGTCAACAATTTGATTGAAACATCCGGCTTTACATGAGACAAATAGATACATTTTATTACCAACTAAAATAATTAGAAACTAATATTATTATACTGTATATAAATTTAAATTTTCTAACCTAAGGAGATTAAATTGTTGAACTAATTATACTAATGGTTCAAAACACCACATCTACTATTTTAGTCACAATATAACCTTTTTTCCCTTCTTTTTAAAATTACTTTGAACCACAAATGTGCATTAATCTCAGTTATGGCTTGACTTGTGTGTGTGTGTGTGTGTGTGTGTGTGTGTGTGTGTGTGTTAGAGTGTGATCTAAGCTCTGACCTACATGAAAATCTAGTGCAGATGTTTCCTGAACAGCTGTGCAGAGCAGTTCCCGAGAACACAGTGTACAACACACAAACACGCACACAAAGAATCCACCTCGCCGTCGTTCACTTTCACAGTTGCAGCCTCACAATGGCCAAATATCAGTTCGTCCTCTTCATTCAATGTCTTCTTCCTCCTTATTTGTGTCCTGTCATCTTTTAGATAAAGATGTTTTTTTGTATCAGCTGACAACAGTTTTGTATCCGTTATCAGTTTCAAGACCCGACAGTTTTAGCTCTGTACACTGGCAGGTTGTCGGAGATGGCTGCTTGAATCAGTGTATTTGATCAACGTCTTTCAGTATTAACAACAGCGGTTAACAGTGATGTAGTCCTGTGGGAAATGGGCATCACTGGTCTCAAAGTCATAGTCCAAAGATCAGGTGATTCCAGACTCCAGACTGATCAGAAACCTTAAAAGAAGAAACAGACGAGACGTTAGAAATAGTCCATTAATGTGTTGCAAGATAAAGCAGATAAAGCACAATCACATTAATCTACTGTCTCCCAAACTTTGCATCTATAAGACCAAACCACATATGTAAAGTTTTTATGGTAGCTCCTTACTAATTATACATGTACAAATACAGAATTGGAGCAACACAGTATATGTGTTTGCATATTTGCATACTGTATGGAGGTAAGCCTTTCGTTCGGTTAGATCCATACAGTCCCCCAGTTGCTCTTATTCTACTGGGCTCTAATTTACTGCATTTACATTATAGGACTGGAGACAAATAAAAGATATAGATCCCAAGAGAGTATCCTGGTTAAATAAGGCTCAAAAGTACTGCATCTACACGCGCAGTTATTAATCCAACACATCCTGTATTCTGTGCGGCACTCATATCCCGTATTATTTGGGAACAGTCAGCTTTCTGGTCAAAGCCAATTAGAAAAAACATGCTCATATTAAAGCATTTATGTAATTCTTGTACACACTTAGAGCTCCTAAAGATGTTAAATATTTAGAGGGATTGGAAGTGGATTTTGAGTGAACAAACTCAATGTGGCACTCTGGGCTAAGCCAGGCAGTGTTACTGTTTACTGTATGGCCTTCTAACACTCTACTGTAAGCTCCCATTCATTGTTCATAGATGGCACACTAATAACATAGGCACCAAACTCACTCTCTCTCTCTCTCTCACACACACACACACACACACACACACACACACACACAAAATCATCCCAGACAACAAAGTAAAATATAACCCCCCACCCCCCCCAAAAACACTAAACTCCAAAACAAGCAGTCTAGACACAAGCTGTTCAACCAACATCACCAACATCACACCTCCTCTCCTCTCCTCCTTTCCTCCCCACCTCTTCCTCCTCACCCCCACCATCATTGTCTGAGCCACCAACGTGTTTTTTCCCACGCTTTATTTTTCTCTGTCCTGTTTGTAGCCAGGCAGAAGGAGGGGGAGGAGGAGGAGGTGGGGGGTGGAAGGGGTAAGGCAGGCGGGAGGGG